>NW_026875212.1:0-10122 GCF_032173495.1 Musca vetustissima
ACCAATTTTATAAGGGAGCCACGAAGAACGTGATCTTCCACAATAAAAATATTCATTTCAAAATGCACGCCACGTTTGCACGACTAAACTGACCCTTAAAAAAGATTATATTAAAAATCTGCGCCTATAATGGCCCTTTAAAAAATATTTTTTTTAAAAATGCACGCCTTGTTCGTGCGAATCGGAAGTTATATAAGGACATTGGTGAACTATTTACATTACATCGGACAAACATATATATGGGAGCTATATCTAAATCTGGACCAATTTTCAAGAAAATTTAAACACATCATTCTAGTCTCAATTCAGTTCGCTATGCCAAATTTCGTGCACATCGAAAGATATATGCTGACTTTGGTACACCATTTACATTAAATCGTCGAACATATATATGGGAGCTATATCTAAATCTGAACCGATTTTCAGGAAACTTAACACACATCATTCTAGATCTAATTCAGTACGCTATATTTCGTGCAAATCGAAAGATATGTATTCTTTTGAAAATCCACGCCTATACTGGTCCTTGAAAAAATATTCTTTTGAAAATCTACGCCTATGCTGGCCCTTGAAAAAATATTCTTTTGAAAATCTACGCCTATGCTGGCCCTTGAAAAAATATATAAAAAGAATATTCTTTTTAAAATCCACGCCCATACTGGTCCTTGAAAAAATATTCTTTTGAAAATCCACGCCTATACTGGCCCTTGAAAAAATATTCTTTTGAAAATCCACGCCTATACTGGCCCTTAAAAAAATATTCTTTTGAAAATCCACGCCCATATTGGTCCTTGAAAAAATATTCTTTGAAAATCCACGCCTATACTGGCCCTTGAAAAAATATTCTTTTGAAAATCCTCGCCTATACTGGCCCTTAAAAAAATATTCTTTTGAAAATCCACGCCCATATTGGTCCTTGAAAAAATATTCTTTTGAAAACCCACGCCTGTACTGGCCCTTGAAAATATATACTTTTTTAAAACCACGCCTATACTGGCCCTTGAAAAAATATTCTTTTGAAAATCCACGCCTATACTGGCCCTTGAAAAAATATTCTTTTGAAAATCCACGCCTATACTGGCCCTTGAAAAAATATTCTTTTGAAAATCTACGCCTATACTGGCCCTTGAAAAGCCACGTCTATACTGGCCCCTTAAAAAATATTCTTTTGAAAATCCACGCCTATACTGGTCCTTGAAAAAAATATTCTTTTGAAAATCCACGCATATACTGGTCCTTGAAAAAATATTCTTTTGAAAATCTACGCCTATGCTGGCCCTTGAAAAAATATTCTTTTGAAAATCTACGCCTATGATGGCCCTTGAAAAAAATATTCTTTTGAAAATCCACGCCTATACTGGCCCTTGAAAAAATATTCTTTTGAAAATCCACGCCTATACTGGCCCTTGAAAAAATATTCTTTTGAAAATCCACGCCTATACTGGCCCTTGAAAAAATATTCTTTTGAAAATCCACGCCTATACTGGCCCTTGAAAAAATATTCTTTTGAAAAATCCACGCCTATACTGGCCTTTGAAAAAATATTCTTTTGAAAATCCATACTGGTCCTTGAAAATAATATTCTTTTGAAAATCCACGCCTATTCTGGCCCTTAAAAAAATGTTCTTTTAAAAATCCACCCCTTGTATGGAAGGTCCGTGAAATATTCTCTAAATATATAACTACATCCTCCAACCGCATTTTGTGACATTGTCCTGTATAATGCTTTTGAAAAAACTACACCCAGTCACATCCTCCGTCAACCCCACCAGATCGATGTAGACGAGTTCAGTTTCTTCAATATGTACTTGAATTATTTTTCCAGCCTTATGGGACTACATATATATTGGCATTTTTTCAAAAGTCTTCCGAGTGGACGATGCACTAACATTCTTATATTGTCTGTGGAAGTTGCAAAAGTGGAGTGGCGATAGTATTGGTGCTGGCGGTTGCAGTTTTTCTGTCAATATCTCGGTTATTCCCTTATTGACATTTTTTCACAGTCTCTCTGTTTCCCGAAAGAAAAATATATTTTCCTTGGACTCGACACCAAATACAATTGTGGGATGACAATGAAAGTTGGTGGTAGGTTGTGGTGGTTTGTTGGCTATCTTGGCTGGAAATAAAAGATGTTCCACAGCAAAAAAGGAATGCACCAAACATATATTGTTGTCAGCCGTGTGTCCCTAAAGAACGAACATTGTTTAATGGCATTTTGTTTGTGTGCAACTTCAGTATTCTTTTATTCTTTTCGTGGTGGCCAGTTCACTTGTTACTGCACCAGCGACTTCAATATGAAGTTCAATATTATTCTTTTGATTGGGATTTTTTTATGTTGTACTTTTTTAATAAAATTGTTCTGTTACGACTGCTATGGGCAACTGGTGAAATATTTTATTTTTCGTTATTTTGCTTATTTCGAATATTCTTTGTAAAATGAAAAATCTGTGGAGTTATTTTTCAGAGTTCTCTTTTCAAACTTTAGATTTTTATATTGGTCACGGTTTTGAACATGCAACAGCTTTTGGAATACAAATAAGACATTTTTTATAATTTATATAAATTCAACAGATTTAATTGTAGGCGGTATATAAATTTGTAGGTCATGATTAGGGTACAATGAACTAAAAGTATGTCGAGAGAGTACAATAAGTTGTTAGGCCATCTTTTAGCATACAGATCGTCATATCTCGACTAGGTGAATATATTATAATTTGTAGTCGAAGTACGGACCGCAGTTATTGACCAATCGTCACGAAATTTTCAATTTAGGTTTGGTTGTGATCAAAGAGTACAGACATATCGGAAATAAACGATCTGTTTTTCAAGTCCGGAACATGACGACTTTGAAGGGTAATAAACACTGATTATTATTGGATGATTAAATGAATCAGGACTTTTCAGTGAAAAATTACAATATGGGTATAAATGGGCGTGATAAATGCAACAGGAAGCTGGGTGCTTGATTTTTAATCTAGTATCAATTCTATTAAAATAAAAGGACGGATCTGGAACTAAAATTGAAAGGAGGATCAATTTTGCTGCATATAAAGTTCATGTTCAATGGTTGTGTGTAGGGTATCATATGGTCGGCCCCGTCCGAATATACTTCTCCCCCTACCGATTTTCAAATTAGCATGATATTATTTATGTTAGATGGATAACCACCAATTGTCCAAGAGTTATTCCAGCCGATGCCTTTTCTGTGTTCTGAAAATCCAATAGGACGAATCCGAATATGACGAAAATTGGCATACGTCACTTATTTGGCCCAAGGACGAACCCTATTGAAATTAGGAAAAATCGGTTCAGATTTAGATATAGCTCCCATATATATTTTCGTCCGATTTAAGGTAAATGGTAAACCAAAGTCCCTATATATCTTTCGATTTGCACGAAATTTGGCACAGCGTGATGAATCAGGTCTAGAATGATGTATCTTAATTTTCGTGAAAAACGGTTCAGATGTAGATATAGCTCCCATATATATTTTCGTCAGATTTAATGTAAATGGTGCACCAAAGTCCCGATATATCTTTCGATTTGAACGAAATTTCAACTTCTATATATCTTTCAATTTGGTTGAAATTTAACATAGCGTACTTAATTTAGTCTAGAATGATGTGTGCTAAGTTTCGAAAATATCGGCTCAGATTTAGATATAGCACCTATATATATATTCCTCCGATTTGATGCAAATGGGGCACCAAAGTCAATCTATATCTTTAGATTTGCACGAAATTGGACATAGCGTACTGAATTAGAATGGTGTGTTTTAAGATTTCTAATAATCGGCCCAGATTTAGATATAGTTCCCATATGTCTAGAATGATGTGTGCTAAGTTTCGGTTCAGATTTAGTCATAGCTCCTACATATATTTTCTTTTGATTTAATGTAAATTGTGCACTAAAGACCCAAAGTTTGTCCGATTGTCACACAATTTTCTACAACGAACTGTAGTTAATATAAATTAATCTTTGGCAAGTCTCGTTGAAATCTGTTTAAATTTAGATATAGCTTATATATAAAATTCTGCACAACGTACTGAAGATACTTTAACATAATGTGTGGCAAGTTTTGTTGAAATCGGTTTAAATTTAGAATAGCTCCTATATATAGTTTCGCCCGATTTTAAGTAAAAGAATCACAAACGACCCAAAGTTAGGCCGTTGTGTACTAAATATAATCGATATTGGTCTATTTTTAGGATAGCTTTTATATAACGATGTTCCCAATGTTCAATATTTAAGGGATATTGGTTCTCATTGGGTGTCAAATCTTACTACTAAAAATTTAGCATTCCATATTCCGCCAGTTATGAAGGTCCAGAATAGGATTACTGGTATTTTAAATATTCACTTCATGGTGAAGTGTATAGAAAGTTGCATCTTGACCAATTAACGCCTTTGCGCAGCGGATAGGTGTTTTTTCTGCGTCCTGTTTTCCTATTTCATATTTTTTCCTACTGTTTTTAAACTCACATTTATTTTTGTTTGTTGACTGCGTGCTTGTAGCGGTACCCTCGACTACAGATGTCAATACACCCACATTAGTAAACAAATTTTGCTCGCGATTGTGGGCTGTCGAAGGGGCGTGACTTGTAAGCAGATCAACCACAACCGCCGGTAATGATTTATTTAAACTCTGCCCCTTAACTTATTTTTTCACCTGGGGAACACTCCTAAATTGAGTTTGGGACCGCGGAACAGGACCATAAAAGTGGGTAATCAAACTTATCCATTACATCCATCTTAGAAGACTGTCAAACTCGTTCGTGAAAATTTTTGAAATAAGCTCAAGTCCAGAAGTTGACTAGAAAAATAATCAGACTAGAAAGATGGCTCATATAAAAACCATGTTACATCGCTTATATTTTTATGTGATATTGCATTTTAATAAAAAAAATTTCTCTTCTTTTTATTATACATGGCTAAATTATTCACTTAAATTATGACTTTTTGCAACCCAAAAAAAAAAAACAAAAACAAATAAATTTGTTGTGATTTGGTGACAGCAAACACAGATTTCTCTTTATGGAAAAACGAAATAATAAAAAAAACTTCTCCAAAAGCCTGAGTGAGTGTCTCCAGAACTTGATAAACTATTTTTCGATTTGATTCGTTTTCTATTCATTTCTCCCGATTATTTTTTTACTCGTTTTCTTCCTTTACAAATGCCATGACCAAAACTTTATTAATGACCTGCACAAAATGTACTTTACCAACTGTTGATGGAGTTGACTGGAATACTCTCTTGGCTTTCTCTGTTCCATAGTCCATTCATTTTGCCATGCTATGCACTGAAATGTGTACATAACCCACCAATGTATGTATATATATGTATATATACACAGCTGTTGGATGCAAGGACAAACAGATCGATAGATGGATAGATGTTTAAATTGTTCGATGGATGGATAGTTGGATAGTTTTGTGGAGACAATCAAATACTGCAGCACATGACAACGAATGCTAGATATATGTATTGAGAGAGAGAGAAAAAGAAATATTTGAAAAACTTCATTGAAATCTACTCGTATTCAGCAAATAATAGACAATCGTTCATAGTTTTTCAATTTCAGCAAATCAAACTTAAACGATTTCTATGTCAAGTTGTGGGGGACACTTTTGATGGCAATTGAAATGTAATGGGTGGCCAAGAGGCAAAAATTAAAAAAAATACTGCAGTAAGGGAATAGTTTATTCTTAAATCAGGTTGTTTTATGACAGCCAAGACAAATTTAATCGGAATATTTGGGTTTCCATAATCCCCGAAATCTCAACTCCTTAATTGTTATACCCTTCACCACATTGTGGTACAGGGTATTATGTCTTTGTGCATATGTTTGTAACAGGCTAAAGAAATCAAGAGAGACCCATGGTTCCTTTTGTCCGTCTGTCCGTTCATGTATTTTTGTGAACAAAGTACAGGTCGCAAATTTGGCACAGTTCACTTATATAGTTTCGTCAGATTTTATGTGAATGATGCACCAAATTCCCAATATTTGTCCGTTTGGGACAAAATTTTGGAAAGAGTACTGAATTAGATCCATACTAATGTATACGAAGTTTTGTGGAAATCGGTCGTTCGGTCGAGCCGAACGAATATTGGGACTTTCGTCCGATTTTATTTTAATGATGCATCCAACTCCCAATATTTGTTCAAATATCTATGTTGATAGCACATTTAATTTCGCTCGATTCCCTCTCAATTGTCCTCCAAAGATTCTATGTCTGTTCTATCTACTGAATATTGTAGATATTAACATCTCCTGTATGTACCCAACGTTGTGAAGGGTATCATATTGTCGGCCCCGTCCGACTTTTGAACTTTCCTTATTGGTTTTAAGTGATAAAAATCCGTTGTCGGATAGGAGGGTACAACAAGTAAATCTGGTGATGGTAGAATAGAATGACCGATCACATTTTATGTTTAGGCACACATCTAAAAGACAAGAATGGGGATGAATTTGAGAACCAGCAGTAAAGAGCCAGACAGACGGATTAAGAAGAAGCACAACATGGATTATGAAGAGGAAAATGATTATATAGTTACTAACCCACTTGGCATCTGTAGTTGAAGGTATCGCTACGGTTGGAAATTTTTGTTAAAACCTTCATATTACCAAAAAGGAGCAACATCTGCACATGGGAGCTTTGGATCTATATTGAATATTATGTACATAGATGTATTTAAGCCTTTAAAATTTCACACATCAAAAAAAAAAAAAAAATCAAAATACCGAAAATTTGGCGGGGGCATGTCAGAACATGGACCTATATCGATTATTTTTTCCGATTTCAGACCAAGAACCCAGAATGCCGATATACAG
Organism: Musca vetustissima; assembly: GCF_032173495.1. Taxonomy (NCBI): domain Eukaryota; kingdom Metazoa; phylum Arthropoda; class Insecta; order Diptera; family Muscidae; genus Musca; species Musca vetustissima. Next base: position 6,834 of record NW_026875212.1, read on the forward strand.
ATACTTCATGGGGATATAAGGTTAAACTCTTCAAATCAAAGTGTTGTAAGCACTTTCAAAATACGGGACAAGAGGTGGTTCCGTTATATAAGAGCTAAATCAAAACATATACCGATATACCCCATTTTCTAAATAGGTCTGCAGTGTATTGATGCTATAAAAGGTACAACAATTTCCGTTCACACACACAACTTTAATACCTACAACACACTTCCAAATCGGTAACCCTTCAAAACCTGCTTCTTGTTTATACTACAACAAGCACTTTAGCTAATGACCCGCGATATTGTATTGGTTCAATTAAATCCCTATCCCACCCTTTTCTTCTTCTCAATATGAAATACAAAATAAAAATTGAAACTATCAACACTAAGTCTATTGTTCAACGCAAACACCCCACCGACATTGGTAGAACATGAACCAGAACCGGTAGTCGACGACAAGTAACAATATCATCGACAAATATAAACAGACAAGTAGGTGTATGTATGTCTAAGCGAGCGTTCGCTACTCTAACAAAAGAAACTTCTTCAAGAATAACAAATATTTAATCTTTTCCGGCTATTTTGTTTTTCTTTGCACCGCTCCGCTACACTCTTTGCAACAACGATTCAATTCTACAATTGAATCATCGACTGTGTAACAACACTAAAATGGAGTCATTTTCTGGAGTCTTTCATATCAAAGAGAGATGTGATCCATCATTTAGTTAAAGACGTTCTGAATGAATAACACACACAACAACAAAAAAAAAAATCGAAAATTAGAAAAATAAACATGAGCAGAAGAAGAACAAGAACCGTACACACAGACACACTCATGAAACTATCGAAAATAATTTATGCCGAAACATGTCTCAATCTAATTTCTTAACAATAGCATGGGCCAAGGTAGCAACAAATCATCACCTTTGTGTTGCACACAAAGATGCCGTACAACACGACGAAGACAGACGCAGCTGATGATGGCGACGTCGACGATCATCGAGCAATAGATTCAGCAAAATGTTGAAATGTTGCACAGCGGAAGTGTTCTCAGATTTTTGGTTGTTCTTTGACGCTGTTACACTCACAATGTATTCCGTTGAGGAACAGTGGAAAATGTAATTTTTGGAAAACGAACCTAAAAAAATCTTTAAAGATTCCCACCTAGAAAATATCCTTTAATAAATCTCATCCTATAATGGGCCTTGAAATCCACGCATTGTATGGATACTTCTTGAAAATTTTTTTTTAAAAAATCCACGCATTGAATGACCCTTGAAAAAATTTTATTTTAAAGATCCATGGATTGAAGGCCATTGAAAAAAGGTTCTTTAAAGATCCAACGCCTTGGATGGTCCTAGAAAAAATATTCCTTAAACCAGTGAGCGGAGCAGTATAGTCGGACGGGGCCGACCATATGATACCTTACACAACTTCCATGAAAATCTAACTTTCGGTGGTTCTATATTCTGAGTTTGGGCAATATTTCGCTATATTTGCACACTTGCTACAGGTCAGCAAATGTTACTAATAATCAGTACAGCTTGTTTACTTGTCCAGATTCACTTCACCATGGGTTGTGTTGTGATGTTCGGCTTTCGACTCCGAAAGTACAAATAATTAAGTTTTCGGTCCACTTCATCCGAAAAATATTATCCGATCATCTCCTAACATTTTTAGCGTTGTCCTTGACCATAACTGGAACCTCATGGAACATTTCAAAGCGATCAGCGCTATATTTCCGCCCTCCAGTGTTGTAAAAGGTTACTAAATAATATATGAATACGTAAGCACCTGTAAATATTTAAGTGTAACTCCCGCTTCCGAGTACCTACGACCATATAATTGGTATCAATTTAAAGGTCAACAACTCTTATATATATACTATAAATATTCTCGGGTCTATGTCCATTAGGAGTAAATATATACGCCATATAATGCAAATTTTGAAATTTTCACACAAAAGTCAGGGTCCATTTGACCCGCTAAATATTGACAGATCTTTATCATTCTTATTATTTGGCCCAATCCCCTTCTCCATGTAAAAATTCGAGATGTTTGGACCATAATTGTTTGGACCTCTGGAGCGACCAGAAGAACCGACAGAAATTAAGTATTTGGTCCATTTCATCCCCTAAATATTAACCGATCTTTACTAAAAACAATAGGGGTCTTCATTGTCTAGAGATATATCGATCGGTATGCTTAAAGGTGGCTCTAGGACCAATATTTCGCGACGTTACAAACTCTTGGGGCTGCACAAAGCTATAATATAACATAGTTGTGTAGGGTATAAAATTCCACGCCTTGGATGGTCCTTGATAAAATATTCTAAATGGCCATGGAAAAAATTATTTAAAAAATCCACGCCTTGGATGGATGGTCCTTGAAAAGATAGCCTTTAAAAAATGTTTGTGAAAATAATCCATCTGTGAAACACTGTGCAACACTTATAACCCCAATGCTTCTTTGTTACCCTAATTGTGGGTGATATAGTAGCTCGCAATATGACGATTCTGCAATGTTCATCATAAGCACCACTCGGAATAAATTCATGTGTAAATACACAGAACAGAAACAGTAGTAACTACAAAAACAACACAACAACAAAATGTGATATGGCTAGCACTTAGAGTAACATTGAATACCAGGAGCCAATGGAGGTTAGCATCGTCGGCGTGGTGTGTCAAAAACAACACACATCAGTAACAAAAGTGAACGTGTTGCCTAATTTGCCAGGCAAACATTCTATGGCGAGGGTCACTAATTTCAAACATAAATCAGTGGCCACGATTGCTGGTGGCGATGGTGGCAACAGTAGCCACCAAATATCCCTGAAGTTCATAAAAATTGATTTGTTTTGAATTGTTGACAGAGAGGGGCACTTATCGTAACGACTTAGACGACAATTGAACTTGAACGGCTCTACTCGACGAATATGTACATATTTACAATGATGAGTAGCAGCAGCACAGTGTTCATATTTGTGGAATTCATTAGCGTATTGACCTTAAAAATTCAACTATAATTGTTTGTTGTTTTAGGACCACAACAACAACAGTAATATTAGTAATTAATGAAAATAAAATAGAGGCGTTTCAATTAAGGCATTTTTGTTGACCACTTTAAGTCGTAATAAGTCTATAAGGGCCTTGTCTGGCCCTTCAAATATATTCTTTTAACCAATAAGGAAAGTAGTAAAGTCGGATTGGGCCGACTATATGATACCCTTCACCTCTTTAGGTATATTGTACTTATGTATCCTTACAATTGCATGTATATGTTCCCTCTTTCTCCAACCCAAC
>NW_026875213.1:0-10026 GCF_032173495.1 Musca vetustissima
ATAAATGTAAAATTTTCCAATCTAACCCTGTGAGTATCTCTTAAATGTGTTTCTTGTATGAAACCGAAATCAATTTTGTTAATATTTAAAATACCCGATAATTCTATCCTTCGGCTCACTTCTATAAGTGACCTCACATTAAATGATAGGAAATTTAGATTATTATGGACCATATTGATTTTTTATTTCTTCCAAAAGTTCCAAACATTGTTCCTTAGCCTGATCTTTTGTTAGAGTTCTATACCGCCTAACAAAATGTTCAATCCTATCCTCAAGAGTCGGAGCTTCTGGTTGACAAATATTTTTGGCAATTTTTAAAAATTCTTCAATTATTAAGGGCTTTGGCCTTGTATGTGTAGCAAAGCAACTGGCAAATGTTTGCCTGGGATCTATAAAATTAAAATTTCCAATAGCTTGACTTACATTATTATTAGCTAATATCTTTTTTTCTCTAGCTATATTCTTATTTTCCTCTCTCTTACGTAAAAAATCTTTATAAGAATTGTTTGCAGTTAGCACAGTAAGGTTTATTTTCCTCACTTGACTCAAATTTGCATTCACCCGGGGCGTGTTTTTTGTCGCATTTCATACAAACATATAATCTACTACAATTTTTCGATATGTGTCCCCAATGCTGACAACGCCAACATTGGACAACCTTCAAATTAGACTTCGGAGTTTCCCATGATATTCTTTGTTTACAGATGTATTTCTCAGCCCTAAGTTCATCTACTGTTTTCCCTGGCAAAAGAGTGACCAAAAAAAAAGACCGGTGTCTATATTATTTTTCCTAGAGAATTCGGTCGAAAATTTTGTAACCTCATCTACTGTATTGGGAACCATAGCATCAATATCCTGTTTAATATCTGTTACGGTTGTTTTATGATGGAGGCCTCTTAAAATCAATCTGGTGCGCTTTAGTTCTTTAGGGGTATACGTGTAAGCAGGAATTTCTTTCAGTTTTAGAAGTTCAATCATTTCTGCGTGAACAGAAGCCTCTTTAAGATACAATTTAGATTTCCTTTGGCTTTTGTTAACAATTTTAAAATCTACTTTTTTAGATTTAAGAGTTTGTATAAGATCTGTCACATTTACATCATAGAGAAAAATTGGTGGACAAAACCCTTTAAGGCTATTTACCGCTTTCGCAGAAGTTTCATTTTGAATAGTTGGGTTAGACTGCTCGATGACGCAGGCATCAGTTGGCTTTTGTGACTGCTGGGCTCTTGGAACAGAGGGCTCAAATACAATATCAATATCTCCTAATAAAGCAAAACGATTCTGAGAATTCAGCGTAAAGCCTTGAAACAAATCTGGAGATTCGCATATTCTAGACCTTTTGTTTTGAGGCCGACCGGGACCTACATCGCACGAAATGGAATTTGTATCACTAACCTTTTGTAATGAACATGTAGGGGAATCCTCAAATTCAGAAATGTCTTCATGAGATCGTCTTCCTTCAAATGTTTTGGTTTTCGTTTTTGATTTAACCCCTGAATTCTTTTCTTTTGTATGGATAAGCTGATCTATAGAAATTTGCGTGGGCATTTCAGGAATATTGTCCGCTAATGGTTTTGAGATGGTTCTCCTAGATCTTCTGATATCACCTTCTTTATCAGGGGGCACATTCTCTGATGAACTCCAACCTTCCACAGACATTGATTCGATCGAATTGAGATTTGCGCGTTCTTTAGAATATAATATGTATGGCTTTTTTAAATTTTCGATTTTTCTTTTTAATTTTCTCTATTTTCAGACCCAAAAAAATATGTCTATTCGGTTCGAAAACTTAAAAGGCAATGAGCTATACTACATTAAGCTATAGAACCATATGCAAGACAATTTAATAAAGGTTGGGCGCCATGAACCGATACTCTATATAATTTTCAGTATTTTAGGGGTGGCTGTAAGAGTATTTTTCGACCGAATTCGCTGAAATTTATTACTTTGAGTTATTATGGGGTACCAAATCTCTCCACTAAAAATTATAGATATATGTCCATTTTTTCGGATAGCCCCCATATAAAGTACTACCCAGTTCTTGGTATTGTTGGGTACCTGAGCGCGTTTTGCAACCGAATTCGCTGTAATTTTGTATTTTGTAGCCGTATGTGAAATCATGTGAAATCTCCCTCTCAAAAATTATTAATATTGGCCCCTTTTTAGGCTAGTTCTCATATAACCCACTTTTTATACCCTCCACCATAGTATGGAGGGTATATTAATTTTGTCATTCCGTTTGTAACTCATCGAAATATTCATTTCCGACCCCATAAAGTACATATATTCTTGATCGGGGTAAAATTCTAAGACGATCTAGCCATGTCCGTCCGTCCGTCTGTTGTAATCACGCTATCTTCTGAAGGAATTAAGATAGGGTGCTGCAATTTTGCATAGGTTTGTCTTTTGTCTGCAGGCAGGTCAAGTTCGAAGATTGGATATATCGGTCCACGTTTAGGCATAACTCCCATATAACAGTACCCCCAATTTTAGGTATTTTGGGGTTCTTGAGCGCGTTTTTCAACCAAATACGCTGAAATTTGGTACATTGAGTTCTTATTGGGTACTATAACCCCGTTTCTACACCCTTCACCACACTGTGGTACAGGGTATTATGTCTTTGTGCATATGTTTGTAACAGGCAAAGTGAAACGAGATAGACACATAGTTCCTTTTTTGAATATGCATAGAATCACTTTTTAAGTCGATTTATGCATGCCCGTCCGTCTGTCCGTCGGTCTGTCTGACTGTCTGTCCATGTTAAATTGTAAACAAAGTACAGGTCGCATTTATGATCCGAATTGGATGAAATTTGGCATAGGTCACTTATTTGGCCCAAGGACGAACCCTATTCGAATTGGGAAAAATCGGTCCAGATTTAGATATAGCTCCCATACATATTTTCGTCCGATTTAATGTAAATAGTGTACCAATGTCCCTACATTTCTTTCGATTTGCACGAAATTTGGTATAGCGTAATTATGTCTAAAATGACGTGTGTTAAATTTCCTGGAAATCAGTCCAGATTTAGATATAGCTCCCATATATATTTTCGTCCGATTTAAGGTAAAGGGTGCGCCAAACTATATATATATATATATATTATATATATGAACTGTAACCCGCATTCTTTTCATCCGATTTAAGGTAATTGGTGCCCCAAAGATTTGCACGATTTGCACGAAATTTGGCATAGCGTACTGAATTGCGTCTATAATAATGTGTCCAAAGTTTCATGAAAAACGGTTCATTTTTATATATAGCTCCCATATATATTTTCATCCGATTTTAGGTAATTGATGCACCAAAATCTCTGAAAATCATTCGATTTGCATGAACTTTGTCATAGCGTACCGAATTAAGGCTAGAATGACGTGTGCTAAGTTTCGTGAAAAGTGGTTCAGATTTAGATATAGCTCCCATATATTTTTTCGTCCGATTTTATGTAATTGGTGCACCAAAGTCCCTATATATCTTTCGATTTGTACGAATTTTGGTATAGGAATTTTTGTATTGGTATAGCCTCGTGAAAAGATCCATGCTAGGCCGATTGACACAACGTACTGATGTAATATAAATTAGTCTTTGGCAATTTTCCCTGAAATCGAAACAAAAACGCGTATGTTAGGATACATATGTAGAATATACGCAAAGTGGTTAAGGGTATCATATAGTCGGCCCAGTCCGACTTTACTACTCTCCTTACTATATATATATATATATATATATATATGAACTGTAACCCGCATTTAGATGGGAGGTACCAGAAGGAGTGGACCGTTATTCCCCATGTTCGAACTTGAACTAATTTTGGAAGAAATAATAAGATGGGATGAAATCAAAAATTTTTGAAACAAAATTGGTCCAAAGAAACATGGGGTCTAGGACCAATATTTCGGTTTGTAGAAATTTCGGTATAGGTACTCTTTTTGGTATGTACCCTATGTTTTTATTTCAAGTACCTGTCAGTATATCTATGGTGGAGAGTATCCGAACTTAACGCTTTTTCACTTGTTATATTAAAAGTTATCTGATTTGTTCCGCGTTTTGGGTTTGTCCCTATATACTCGTGAGGGATATTCCGTACCCGAAAGTATGTAATTTCAAGACGATTTTCCAATTCAGCCATCATCATTCACCTTCAGAGGATATCGAGAAAAAAGAAGAACGTTAGGTTCGAGAATGAAGTGTATCGGTCCACATCAATGTTGGGCAAAATTAAATTGAGAGCAAGTGTGTGCGAGCGTAACTGAGAATTCACCATTAACAACGACTAACATAAAGAGAGAAAAAGAGAACATGTGTTTACCCATCGACCCTCAGTTACGGTAGCGTATATGGGTAAGCATGCCTGGTCCACATTTAATACTAGCCCGCACAAATTGATATTGTGTTCTTTACATTGACTTGAATAATCAAGAGGAAAGATATTTAATATTTCAAAAGACGTTTAATGGGTTGTGGAATATTGCAGATGACCCCAAAAGAAAGTAGAATCCACTTAAAATTTCCTTAAAACGATTCAAATTGATTCAATTTTGATTCAAATAATTTTCATTTTAAAATTGTCCTCATTACCACTGTACGCAAGATATCTGCTTTTTTTACGCACACCTTATTTTCTGGCCACTGACATATAGAGGGATACACGCACCCCCCTGAAAATATGATGGTGCGCAACTGTTTATTTATGTATGAATTGCAATTGCATCGTTGTTTCAGTCAGTCAGACGTTCGTTCGTTTGTATATTTCATTCGTTCGATTGGTTGGCTGGTTGTATGGTTGATGTTGAAATCATTGGATATTGAAAAATCATTTCATCATTGCATGCGAAGAACACAATCGAAAAGCTCGTAAAATGCTATTTAATGCTATGCGTGCCATGAGTCCTGTAGAGCGTGTGTTCCTTTTTTATATCCTGCTTTGTTCAAAGAAAAAATAAACTTCGTATTGCGTTCATGCAAAATTAAGCAAAGTTTTTACGCAAGTATTTTATCCTACTCCTTACATCCTCCACACAGCGAATGATATACGGAGCATTTGCATAGAATAAGGAACGATACCAATAATACAAGGCAACAACAGCAATATGGAAACTCCTTTACATTAACAAAAATACAATAATGATACAAACGTAAATACATATGAAGTGGTCAGATGTGTGTTATTTCTATGTGTGAGAATAAGAGGGGTGGTATAATAATTCCACGCCTTAGTGTAAACTATAACCAGTAAGGAAAGGTCAAAAGTCGGACGTGGCCGACTATATGATACCCTTCACCAATTTTGGTACATACAAGAGATAGATAGAACAGTCATTGAATCTTTGGAGGACCATTGAGATGAAATCGGGCTAAATTAAATGTACAATCTAGATACATATTTGCATGTCAAACGGGCAGACTTGGATTATTTGGGGTACCATTTGTATGAAATCGAATAAAATTATGTATAGAATCTATATTTAAACACATGGACCTAATTGAACAACCTTTGCATACACCATTTGTTTGTTGTTATCACTCTATATTCAGTTTAATACCCTCTGCAAAATTTCGTATAAATCGAACAAACATAGGCCCTTCGGTGCACAATTTACATAAAATCGAACGAAAATATATATAAGACCTACATCAACATCTGAACCGATTTCAACAAACCTTATCACACATCCTTTTTTCCTCACTTACATTCTCTATGCAAAATTTTGCCCAATCGGACAAATATTGGAAGTTTGGTGAATCAATCACAAACAAAAAAGGAAAGTTTAAAAATCGGACGGGGCCGACTATATCATACCCTTCACTACTTTGGGTACATACAAGAGATGATAATGTGTACAATATCCTGTTGATAGATCGGATGAAAAACAAATGTGATATACATAGATACTTCAACCATCAAAAAACCATACACATACCATTCTGAATTTTATAATCAATCTGACTGACTTGAATTTTTGGTATAACATTTATATGAAATCCGGCAAAAATGTATGTTGGAGATATATATGTAAATCTGAACCGATTTCAAGAAAACTTCACACATATCAAACTTGACTAAATTCCGTAGGCTGTGCAAAATTTTGTCCAAATCGGGCAAATATTTTCAGTTTGGTGCACCATTTACCTAAAATCGGACAAAACTATATATGAGAGCTATATCTAAATCTGAAACGATATCAACAAAACGTCGCATACATAAATTAGGACCTAATTCAGTAAGCTGGTCAAAATTTTGTGCAAATCAGCCTAAATTTTTGTTGATCCATTTGCGTAAAATCGGACAAAACTATATATGGGAGCTATATCTAACTCTGAACAGATTCTAAAAAAATCGCATACATCAATCTGGACACAATTCAGTACACTGTGTAAATTTTTTTCACAATCGGAACAATATTGGCAGTATGGTGCTCAATTTACATAAAATCGGACGAAACTATATATGGGAGCTATATCTAAATCTGAACCGATTTTCATCAATTTCAATAGCGTTCGTCCTTGAGCCAAATATATGACCTGTGCCAACTTTCATCTAAAGCGGATCATAAATGCGACCTGTACTTTGTTCACATGTACGGACGGACATGCATAAATCGTCTCAGAAAGTGAGTCTATGTATATTCTCAAAAGGAACCATGTGTCTATCTCGTTTCGTTTTGCCTGTTACAAACATATGCACAAAGACACAGTGTACCACAGTGTGGTGAAGGGTATCTAAATCGTAACCGATTTGAACAAAACTTCGCAGACATCAATCTGGACCTAATTCAGTACTCTGTGCAAAATTTTATCCCAATCGGACAAATATTGGGAGTTTGGTGTATCATTCACAAAAAATCGGACGAAACTATATATGGGAGCTATATCTAATTTTGAACCGATTTTTTTCAATTCCAATAGGGTTCGTCCTTGGGCCAAATTTCATCTTAATCGGATCATAAATGCGACCTGTACATTGCTCACAAAAATACATGGACGGACAAGTATCTTGAAGAGTTATATGTGAGTACCTGCCAATAGGCCTACCTCACAGTGGCTGAGCCACAGCAGAAAAGCGCCCACCAGCGCACCAGCACCGAAGTACTGTACCCCCTTGATGAGGGGCGAAACCACAACCCCCGCTAAGCTCCGCAGGGGGCCACACCAACTGTCAGGCTGGATCGACAGATCCAGGGGCACCTGACAACCGCGGTACGGAAAACCTCCCCTCAGGCTCGAGACTGAAGCCTCTCCCAGTTTGACGCACGTCCGGGCTAGTATCCCAAAACAACAATAAGCAACGGCGTTAACCGCAAGTGGCAAGGAAAAACCTGGCCACAAGCAGTTACAAATACACAAATCACAAACAATTAACATGCTGTCCTCACGGACTGCACAAAGGGCCCAAAGGACCGCGGCATCGGACATCACAACACAAACAATGAACAAAACTGCCCTCACGGACAGCCTACACTACATCCACAGGACGAGTGAAGCACATGAAGTGGAAACCACGAACCACCCACGATGCACAGACAACCGCAGGCAGCACGTACACCACCTACAACTGCCAACAACCGCCGATAACCGCACCAATACCAGCACCGCCACCCGGTGAACAAACCCGTCACCACCCGGTGCAACCCACCAAACCCAACTGCACGAGGACCACCTCCGCTAAGTACTGTCCTTCTCCTAAATGCTTCACGAGCAAAACTACTTAAACAACTAAAGGCCCGATCGTCTTCAAGAGCCCTACTCTCCCATCCACCAAATCAGAAGGCCTGAGCCAATCATCCTCATCCAACTGCAAACCACGCTTAAGCTTATACATGATAGCCCTACATCTCACTTCAAGATCAAGCGGCGCGGCGCCAAGCAGCACCTGCAACGCCTCTGTTGAAACAGTGCGACACACTGGCAAGCACGCTAACATGACGAACCGCTGACACGAAAGGACCTTCTTCTGCCCAAAGACAGAAGATGCAGTTCTGTACCATATAGGTGCACCATAAGTTGCGCAGGCAACAAAAAGCCCACCATATATGATACGCACAGAACGCCTACTCAAGCCCCAATCAGTCCGCAAAACACGCCTGATGGTCCCAACGACCGTTGTCAGCTTCTCCTTCAACCGATCAAAGTGTGGAAGAAAATTCAAACGTTCTGACACCGAATACCTTATGCCGCGGACGAATACCTTATGGACGGACAGTATCTGAAAGTGTTTTATGCGAGTACCTGCCCATAGGCCTACCTCGCAGTGGCTGAGCCACAGGACAGTAGGACATGTATATATCGAATCAGAAATTTAAAAAATCCACGCCTTGTTTTAAACCTAAAAAATGTTTATTTAAAAAATCCACGCCTTGTTTAAAACCTAAAAAAATATTTATTTAAAAAATCCACGCCTTGTTTTAAACCTAAAAAAATATTTATTTAAAAAATCCACGCCTTGTTTTATACCATAAAAATATTTAATTTAAAAAATCCACGCCTTATTTTATACCATAAAAATATTTAATTTAAAAAATCCACGCCTTGTTTTATACCATAACCAGTAAGGAAAGTAGTAAAGTCGGACGGGGCCGACTATATGATACCCTTCTATAATAAAAGGGAGCTATATCTAAATCTGGACCGATTTTCACGAAACAACGCAGACATCACTCTAGGCTCAATTCAGTAAGTTATGCCAAATTTTGTGCAAAACGAAAGATATATAGGGACTTTGGTGCAACATTTACATGAAATCGGACGAAACTATATGTGGGAGCTATATAGAAATCTGGACTGATTTTCTCGAAACTTGGCAGACATCATTCTAGACTCAATTCAGTACGTTATGCCAAATTTTGTGCAAAACGAAAGATATATAGGGACTTTGGTGCAACATTTACTTGAAATCGGACGAAACTATATATGGGAGCTATATGTAAATCTTGACCTATTTTCACGAAACTTGGCAGACATCATTCTAGGCCTAAAAAATTAGGCTGTACCAAATTTCGTGCAAATCAAAAGATATATAGGGACTTTGGGGCACCATTTACATGAAATCGGACGAAACTATATATGGAAGATATATCTAACTCAGGACCGATTTTCATGAAACTTGGCAGACATCATTCTGGGCTCAATTAAGTACGTTATGCCACATTTCGTGCAAATCGAAGGATATATAGGGACTTTGGTGCACCATTTATATGTAATCGGACGAAACTATATATGGGAGCTTTATCTAACTCTGGACCGATTTTCTCGATACTTGGCAGACATCATTCTAGGCTCATTTCAGTACGTTATGCCAAATTTCGTGCAAATCGAAAGATATATAGGGACTTTAGGGCACCATTTACATGAAATCGGACGAAACTATATATGGGAGCTATATCTAAATCTGGACCGATTTTCTCGAAACTTTGCAGACATTACTCTAGGCTAATTCAGTACGTTATTCCAAATTTCGTGCAAATCAAAAGATATATAGGGACTTAGGGGGATCAATTCTGTACGCCATGCCAAATTTCGTGCAAATCGAAGGATATATAGGGACTTTGGTGCACCACTTACATAAAATCGGACGAAAATATATATGTGAGCTATATCTAAAACTGAACCGATTTTCACGAATCTTAGCACACATCATTCTAGACTCAATTAAACACGCTATACCAAATTTCGTGCACTATTTACCTAAAATCGGACGAAAATATATATGGGAGCTATATCTGAATTTGATCCGATTTTCACTAAATCTGAACCGATTTTTCCCAATTTCAATTTTGCACAGCTCATTTATTTGACCCAAGGACGACAAATGAATGAGCTGTGCCAAATTTCATCCAATTCGAATCAAAAATGCGACCTGTACTTTGTTTACAATTTAACATGGACAGACGGACATGCATAAATCGACTTAAAAAGTGATTCTGTGCATATTCTCAAAAGGAACCATGTATCTATCTCGTTTCATTTCGCCTGTTACAAACGTTTGCACAAAGACATAATACCCTATACCACAGTGTGGTGAAGGGTATG
>NW_026875214.1:0-10060 GCF_032173495.1 Musca vetustissima
TTAACTGTAAATTTTGGGGCGGAATTCCAGGCACATCAAGAGAGCTCAAAAGTTCGTCTGCCACGCTATCAACGGATTTGAAGGAGTGCAATTCTTCAGGGATTTTATTTGAATACTGATATTCAAGCTATCAACTAATCCACTGTAAACTTGTATAATTTTGTTCAATGCCTGGAAACACTTTGGTGATGAGTTACTGCTTAGACGATGTGATCTCACAAACATTTGCTGGGAAAGGAATTTGTCCATTGCCAAGTGTTAGCAGCTGTCTTGAGAATTCAGCAGCCGACGGGTCGTTCTGCAACGTAACTCTCATGTTTGTTGTCAATTTCAGCTTCTTAACATGCCGCCATCATCGGCAGCAGTATATTTCGGGATGACGGGAAGCGTTTGACGAAAATCGCCGGAGAGCAATATCATAGCTCCACCAAATAGTCTCGAATTACCTCGTAAATCCCTCATCGTTCGATCAACTGCCTCCAAAGCTCGTTTACGACGATTTTGCATTCCCGGATTAATTTCGCTGTCGCGGAATTCTTGGACACTGTGCATGCTTCAGCTTCAAAGCTGAATGTGCAGTCCAAAGCCCTTCCATCAATGTGGCAGTAATACCAGATGATGCAACAGCTAACGCAATTTGTGATCTTGATCGATGTGATGTTGCCAGTATCAATGAAATGACGAATGTTTTACCTGTTCCACCGGGAACATCGAGAAAGTAAATGGCTCCAGTTCTTTCGTCAATTACCTTTATCAGCAATCGTATACGTTCTTTTGTTCAACATTCAATAGCGGAACATTTGTTTGGATTCTTTCAGTTCTGGCTGCAGTTCGCGATTGAATGCATCGAACGATTTGGCGCTGACTTTCCCAAAGTTCACAATAGGCAGCCGCACATATTTACACACATGTCTTCGATAATAACTAAGCTCTCGTCGCGCATATCGTCGTTAATTCCAGATTAAAATTCGAAGTCGTTGTGCGAAGTCTATACAGAATATCGACACTCATCTCGTCATTGTATTTGTCCCACAATCCGGTCGGTTTCGCTGAATGACATGTGGCTATCATCAGAAACAGTTGCCTCAGTAAGAGTTGAATCCCAATGTAAGTAAATTCAAACGTTGGCAAGCTTCCCGTTGGCGCACAGCATCTAATGGGCCTCTAATATTCACGAAAAGTAAGCGAAGATAGAAACATTCGTCTTGGCGTGGAAGAACTATGTAGAACTATATGGAACGTTGCATTTCCATGTATAATAGCGAGGCATTTCCGAGTAGAGTTAAGTTCGCGCGAACGGATCGCACTCACATGTCGAAAATAATTTTATCGATGTTGTCGCTGGTAGTCGTTCCGCTCTTTCCGCTTTAATTGCGTCCGTAAAGTATACTCGCTGACCGTTCTCCAAATGAATTGCCAAATGAACAACAGTCGAATGACGTTCATGAATGGGAAAGGAAAACAGTCGCCAAATTGCCTCGTTACAATTCACGTAACGTCCAAGCTGAAATTTCGTCACTTCGTCATTTGAATTCGTATTGGCAATGCCAAACACCGCCATGTCACTGCCTTTGTTCCCATAATTGCATAAGTATTTGATCGATTTGATGGAGTTACAGTACTCAACATTGCAGTGGGTTGAGAACGTTTTGGATAAAGGCGGAGAATATAGAACGATCCAGCGGTTATCGACAACGTCATCGTTTCCCTTCACTTTTATCACGTCGATACAATAGATTGTGTCATCCACCAATGGACGGGGAAAGCGCTTTGTGCATTTTCCGTTTTCCATGCCCGATGAATCAGGGTTGTGAACTCCGCAGGGGCCATGAATCATGTTCGCTGTCAGTTTCTGGATCTGGTATTTCGGCAGAAATGATCGAATCAATTTGATCAGGTCGGATTTTTCAAACAACCAAAGTAAAATATGTGCATGTTGTAAACCACGCTTCTGCCATTCAACCGAGTACATCCAACAACGAATTTCTCCAAAAATCTTCTGCTTAACAATGTAATCCATGGGTACTCTGTTTTTTTTTGTTTGAATACTCGTGCAGTAATGTCATGTCGATCGCTAGGAGTTTGTCCTGCTTGCAAAAGATATGAAATTTCAGTCTATTTCAGATTGTAAGTGAATGTGAATAATAAATCCGGGCGCCCTAGGTCCGTACGTATGTCATCGCGCCTTGAGCACACTCAAGCATGCGACGTGGGCTTCCAACATAAGTAGCTGGAAGAATGGTTAAACGACCGATGTTGGACGCATTTCCTTCTGTAGCGATGGCGTCACGCAAGAGTATATACTGTTCTGATCGTAACTTCGACTGATTGAAACGTATGAAATTTAGGAGCTCCGTTTTGACCTTAACGTACATATCGACGCAATACTGTTGAAACAAACGATACCTCAATAGATATCTCCATAGATGATTGTCGAAATCTTGCCGAATCATAAATCTATACGCATAAAAATTCTCCTGAGATATAAAGTCGAATTTACTTGTAAAATGAAATAAATTATTTGATATTTTTCACACCTGTCGTTGGATCAACCATTTTGATGTTGAAGTGATATCCATCTTCTCCACGACAGAACATCAATGGGTATTGAAGTGCATCATATGATTCCACATTCTCGCCAACAATCATCACTGCGACTTTTGATAGTGGGAGCATTGTATTGTCTTGCATGGCCTCCAGTGGGTATTTTGTCTGCTCTAATAATGATTTTGTGGTCGTCAGTATGCATTGTATCCAATGCAGTTTTGAACAACCTGACCAAAATATTATGCTCATGCAGACAGTTTTGCAATTGTTGGATTATTTCTCGTTTAGTCGCAGTGAAAATAGCACAACGTTGATCCAATTCAATTGTGTATTGGCCACGATGACACTCTTGAGGAAATTAATTCACAATAGTTATTTTTAGTCACTTTATTTCACACATCCACTTCTTTTGAAAATCGCTGCAGACCTTACAATAATTCTTCCATATGAACTTCATAAAAATATTCCATGTTCGTAATCTATGTTTCAGCCACATCCACTTCGCCATCCATAATTCCTTCTCATCCCAATAGCACCAATGACAAAAGCAAAATTTCATATTATAATTTTTGGAAAAATATACCTAAAAAGAGAATTCTGGTTAATATTAAATACAAAGAAATAATATTACAAATGAACTTACCCCAAACATATTTCATTATATCTTCACCAAAAGAATGTTGTATCAAAGCTTCAACATGAATATTCTTAGTTGAATTGTTTTTGTTTTGATTATGCATTCGTTGTATGCACTTAAAAAATGACATCATTATGTTATGATCAAAGTCGCTTATAAGAAACAACATTTGATATAACTATTGGCACTATTGTATAAATGATCGACTATAAAATTCTATAATACATTTTTTCTAATTTTTCATAATTTAGATTATTCCCAAAATTGTATAAAAAATATTATGAAATATTTTAATATTTTTTTCAAGTGATATAAATTAGGTTTCCGATTGGTATCCATATCGATTTCAATCGATGATACCGTACTAAACTTTGACAGTTCATTTCTTACTGTATTCTCAAGACCAAAACTTCCGCAAACCCTGATAGATTCCTTCTTTTCATATCCAGCATTCAAAGTGAAAACACCAAAAAGAATAAGTTTTTTAAATTTATAAAAATCACACGAATCTTAAATTATACCCAAAAATTAATAAGTTTAAAATATCGTTTAAAATATAAGTTTAATCACATCGTTGGGCAATAAATATCATACATATTAAAAGCAAGGCCTCTAAAATGCCTAAAATAATTGCGATATGTTTTAAACAAAAGGTTTCAACAAATGCTACATTTGGAAAGACAAAGTACCAAAAAAAGAGTGGCAGGATAAATTTGGTAACATACCGCTTGGGTAGATTCCCCAAGGACATCACTGCCTCCACCAGAACCTTCGAGCTACAATAAAAGTTCGCGCACATAGCAATTATTTTGTGGATCCTCATTTTTTCCACACTTGACATTGCGATCAAGCGTGCCAATAAAAGACATAATAACATTTACCGCAACTTTATCCTAATAATATCCACATAATTTGGATCCAAATGGTTTCTTTTCATCGGGATTAATTCAGCGGTCTCATCTATACTTAATGATGACTTTTGAAGCAGCCTTCATATAAAAATACCCAGAAGCCTACAAAATACACCCTATGCACCTCGTATTCAATTGGAACTAACCACTGGCTAATATTACGATGTTTGGGAAATCCACTGTTAAGTAAAGCCGCATTCTAAATTCCTAACATCCATTTCTAAACTCCTCTGGTGAAATCCAAATTTACTAAGCCCATCGGATGTATATTCATCAACCCCCAAATGACCTTTGAACCAGCACAACGTGTGTAAATATTTAATCAAAATTTAAGTATCAGTTTCAGTGCTTAAATATACATTTCAGTATAATCTTTACATTAATATTAATTAACATAATGTTTTAACTACACGAATTGATATTTTTCTCAAATCATTTAATTATCCACAAATGTCATATTTAATGCACTGAATTGATTTTACACCTATTTACATATACCTATTTTTGATACTTAACGTACAATCAACGCTATAGAACAACAGAAATCTGCATGTACCCAACCATCACGTAAAGTTCGAGCGGAGGCCTTAATCGACAACGGAGTATGGGGGTAAGTCATTGTTGTTGTTGTTTTTTTTTCATTCATTTTTGATTTCTTCATTCATTAATAATTCATTTGCATTGGCACAAACTTTGATGATAGTGAGAGAGATCATGCCAAACTGTTATACGTCCTCTTTAAGAAGAGCATAATGTGGTATATTATTTTTGATCTCCCTTTTGGAGTATTATTGCTGTTTTAATTCTTGTTGTTATGATCTCTCACTCACTCGTAGTAAACGCACAAACGAAATGCGAAATGAAATTATTCAAATTGTACTGACTTTCAATAAAAAGTGTACTCTCTTCAGCCCGATTGTACTTATATATTTTTAATAAAATTTTTATTGTTATTAACAATAAATAAAAACATACATAAAGAATTCATTTTTATATACACAGAGATGTGTACATACTAATTCATTTGTTCTACGTACTTAAAGGTCTTATATATAAACATTGTTTTTAGGAACCCAGGTCTATTCGGTTTTAGATCGAAATAAAATGGTTTATTAAATAAAACTTTTTTGCAACGTATTTTATGTATCGTTAGCAGCACCACTTCAACAAATTTTTTGTTTAGATAAGATTTGAAGCAGTCGAAGCATGTAATATGTTCCTTTCTTTGGTTTTAATTATATTTTAAGTGTGGAATATATAATAATGAGTGTGGAATATATCTTCGAAACATATCTTCGTTTAGTTCATTTTTGACTTCAGCCACCTTTGACCAACAAGTGCATATATTGTCGTTTTTGAAAGAGTTAATAATTTCTACATGCATTCTGGCATCCTCAGAATGCATTTCTAATTTGATATTATAGAATTGAGCCTTAACATTTGGGAATCAGCTTCCAAATCATTGAGTGTAAAATAATATTGAAGTGATTCACACTGCTCCAATATTGTTTCAATAACTTCTTGACGTGAAAGCCATCGAAGTGTTGAGTATTTAACCCTTTAAGCCCTGATTTTTTCCGTGACCATATAACTATGTTTCTGTGCACAGATTTAATGTAACTATCCTAAGATATGTACAAAATTTGACGGCGCTCCATCCTCGAATTCTTTCTAAAAACTTAAAGTCCAATATAAAAAAGCAAATGCAATATCGACGAAAAATCACTTTTAATTATTTCTTAGGTTGTTTTTTACAACATTCAACAACAATTTGGAGGGTACAATTCGTACATTTCGAATACGAAACCATTTGATATGTGTCGTCTATAATCAGCTCTTAACATATGTAATCCAAAAAATATACATTTAGTATCCACGTATTAAATATAAGCATTTAGAATACTTTTAAGTGGGAATAATTTGATTCATTTAGAAATAGTGCTAAATATGTCATTGGGGTGCTATTGTATTTTTGACTTCCAAATAGTGCTAAAATTAGTACAATTGTACCAGCATTTGCATCCCTGGCACAGACTATGTGTATTCAAAAGATTGCCAAATATTGTTCATTGAAAAATCAAAAGTAGACATTTAAAAGCTAAGAAAAAATATTAACTCATTGAGGTTTTCAATATTTATAATTTTCTCTTTACTTACATAATCTATATTTTGTTGAATCATAAAAAATCAATTTATATAATATTAACCCATTGAGGGTTACCAATATACTTTATTATTTCAATATATTGTTTATATAAATATGTATTTTCTTATTGTTTGCGTAGCAATATGAAAAAATAAAAATAAATGAAAAAAAAGGAGTTAGAATTTTGTTGTCAATATTGACAGTGGGTTTTATTGAAAATTAATTAGAAATATTATCGGAAATAATATAACTTACAAAATTGTTGCTGCTGGTTGGACGTAATCCAAAACGAGAAGTGAAGTGACGTTTAAAGCAACGAGAGAAGCGAGAGAGTTGCAAAGTGGCGCTTAATCGTAGATGCCACTCGTTAGAATTTGACAATGCATATTTGTGATGGAAATCACAAAGATGCATACAAATAGTATGTAGTCAAATTCTAACGTACAAAAAGAATGAAATTAATAAAAAATGTGTTTAGATTAAACATTTGCCGCCGGCCTTGCAACATCTCACTATGTTGCAATTTAATTATTCAAAATTCACAATAAAATATATTTATTCAATTACATTTTTTTTATAAATTTTTTCAAAAAAACAATTTGTGCAAAAAACCTCTGGACGGGCAAGCTTTCTGGTGAAGACCCAAACAGAATTCACATGGGGCATGGACCCGACACAATCCATCCGAAGATGGTCAGTTGGGCCCATAGACTTCCTGGTGTTGTATAGGTCTGTGTCTTCATGATTTTAGGGTACACTTCGGCACCCAACACCAAGGCAACCCGTGACGCTCGGAAGAATTGCGGATCGGCTAGCATCATTCATTCCTTCAAATTGTGAAGCTGCGTCCGCGGACGCGGATTCGGTGGGAGAAATTAAATGGGTGAGATTCATCACCCGGGCAGACACCAACAATTTTGTCGACGTATTGTAGGACGAGCCCAACGTGATCTGGGAAAATCGATCAGGTCCTACGGGAATGGAAGGTAGTCGCAACGACTGGACCAGTGAACTGCAGATACGGCTGTTACCTGCACATGGGTCCAGAAGTGCTCGGACGGGGACCCGCCGTGAACCCAGGAAAATTTGAACAATTATGGTTGGGCCCAAAGTAACAATTGGCTGTATTGCCAGACTGCGGACGGGGTTCACTGGAGTCGGTGGAACGGACGGACCAGCAGAAGCGGACGGACGTTTACGTCTATGGGAACGCGGACGACGATTCCTTGCGGAAGGAGAAGAAGTATCGGACGGATGTAGTAGGGTGTGGTGTCTGCCCTTGCACTCTTCGCATGCTGCGTCATTCCTGCAATTTCGGAGCACGTGACCGGCACTCAAGCAATTGGAACAAACATGAAGTTTGACCACGGTCCGTGTGCGTTTGCTTAGTGGTAGCCTTTTAAAACTACCACAATGCCAGAGGTGATGTTTCGGATGACACATACCACACTTTCTGGAGCCTGCGGAGCCCTCACCTGAATTCGCTTTTGGGTCGCTTCCAGAGGAGCGTACAACTGAACCAGCAGGTGCAGTCTCCCGTAGAGGAGCTGCTGGCTCAGAAGACATCCCGGTCACAGCAGGTTGGTCTACTAATTTTTCTGCGGGAGCAACCTCATTAGGAGGAGCGGCAGCTTCAGAATTCTTGGTATTTTCAGGAGAGGGGTCCATATCGGTGAGCGGAACCATAATAATGTCTTCATCTCTGTCCTCATCCGACATGGGAACATCATCCTCATAGTCAGGCAGAGGAGTGGCAACCATCTCATTTAAATTTTCCATTCTACGAAAAAAATAGAGAGGCTGCGAATTTAAGAAATTTAAACAATTTTTAATTGGTCAGAATGACCAACTTGGCTACTGGTCGTCTTACAATCCCGTTTTCCGTTTTTACATCGACTACTCTAACGCGACCGTCGGTACCGGGATAAACATTAGTTACACGACCTAATTTCCACGCGGTGGGAGGTAATTGTTCGTGACGAATTACTACCACATCGTCCGTTTGTATATCGCGCTCGGGATACTGCCATTTATAACGTTTATGGAGTCTTTTAAGGTACTCTTTCCACCGGAGGCAGAATTGCTGAGTAAGCGCTTTTAATTTACGATACCGATTGACGATATGCAAGGGAGATTCTTCGATTAATGGTTCGGCAGGAGCCAGAATAGGAGACCCTATTAAAAAATGACCTGGAGTTAATGCTATCGGATTTTCTGCACAATCATTCATAGGACACAATGGCCTTGAATTTAGACAAGCTTCAATTCGAGAAAGTATCGTTGATAACTCCTCGAATGTATATTTAAAGTGACTAGCATGTTTACGAAAATGGATTTTAAAACTTTTAACTGCAGCTTCCCAGAGCCCACCCATATGTGGTGCTCCAGCTGGGATGAATTTCCATAAAAGCTGCTGGTGGTTATAATGT
The DNA here is from genome assembly GCF_032173495.1 of Musca vetustissima. Classification (NCBI taxonomy): domain Eukaryota; kingdom Metazoa; phylum Arthropoda; class Insecta; order Diptera; family Muscidae; genus Musca; species Musca vetustissima. Next base: position 8,671 of record NW_026875214.1, read on the forward strand.
GAACAAATCCTATCACGACTTTCCAGAAATACAATTTTGAATTCTCGATCTAACTCTCTTGAAGCGCCGACAAAGTTGGTACCATTGTCGGAAAATATAGTTCTAGGGCACCCACGCCGTGAAATAAATCTATGAAAAGCGGCCAAAAATGTTGCCGTTGACAAATCTGATGTAGCTTCAAGATGAATTGCTTTCGTAGAAAAGCAAACAAATACACATACATAGCCCTTCGTGATTTTACAATATCGACCTGTGAAAGATTTGATTTCAAAAGGGCCAGCGAAATCTACGCCTGTAGTTTCATATGGTCTTGTGATGGCTGTTCTCTCCGGAGGCAGAGATGCCATAATTTGTGAGCATGACCTCTTTTTCTCTAGTAAGCAAGGTTTACAATTCCTAATAATTTTACGAATTAACGAAGTGGCTCGAGGTAGCCAATATTGCGTGCGTAACATGCGCAAAACTAATTGAATTCCACCGTGAATGGAAATATTGTGCAAATTTTCAATTAAAAAAAGTGAAAGTTTAGAGTGGTAAGGTAATAAGATTGGATGTCTTTCTGAATATACTAAAGTTGGGGATTGAGCTAAACGTCCATTGAGACGCATAACGCCTTTATCGTCTAGAAAAGGATTCAATGGTAAAAGGGAACTTTAAGAATCTATCGACCTGCCATTCAATAAATTGATATACTCTTCTGCATAGTGGACTTTCTGAGCTATCATAACAAGACGTAATCTAGCCATGTTTATTTCAGAACTTGTAGGATATTTTTCATGAAAAGAATGTCGACCTTTATGCGATGGATGTGTTTTATGGAAGAAACGGTATACCATCGCTATAGCGCGTAACGCTTTATCTTAATTGGAAAAATCTTCTAAACTATCCTGAAAATGCGAAAAGAAGGAAACATGGCACTTGATAGTGCGCTTTTCAATATCTGTATCTAGTGCCGATGAATCTTGAATATCCCATTGGGAACTATCTTGGCGAAGCCAATGTGGCCCATGCCACCAAATTTGTGAGGATGACAACTCCAACGGTGAAATGCCTCGACTACCTAAGTCAGCAGGATTGTCTTCAGATCGCACGTGATGCCAATTGCTCCGACCAACATTTTCATGAATCCTGCATACCCTATTAGCAACGAATGTCGACCATGTGGAGAGGGTTTTCTTTAACCAGGAAAGGACGATCGTGGAATCGGTCCAACAATAAACTTTTTGAAAAACTATATCAATTTGAGCTGCAATTACTTTATATAATTCTGATGCTAAAACTGCACCACACAATTCTAGCCTTGGAAGTGAAATGGATTTTATTGGGGCTACTTTTGTTTTGCTGGACAGCAGAAAAGTGGAAATTTCACCATTTGATTCAATTATACGGA
>NW_026875215.1:0-10288 GCF_032173495.1 Musca vetustissima
CATAGAAATACTGACAATTTTTTGAAATGAAAATATAGGTAACATACATTAACTACAATTCTTCCAATCGATTGTTGTAAACCAAATAGAAATTTCAGCAATATCAATGGGGGTTTTCCCTAAAATCTCAATACCCCAAAATGTTGACATATATTATAACCGCATGGTGAGGTGAAACATGTGTATAAAATCATGAAAATAATCCAATTTAGAGGGCAAACTGATATGATGCATATTAAAGCGGGACCAATATTGAAAACATTGTGTAGGAATTAGGGAATATTTGGTGTTTTTAATATAAGAGAGGTTATGCCTAATTTAGGGCCGATATAGCTCAAGTTCCAAGTTAATAATTGAATTTTGAATCCTAATACCGTGCATCGCGATATATATTAAATATGTAGGATTTTTATATAGGACATTGGCCTAAATGCGGGTCAATATATTTCATCTCAAACCTCACGTTCTAGTTTTTATGTCGATATCCTCCGATAGAATAATGATTACAACAACGTCTACAGAATATCCCCCATTCTATGGTGGAATACAGCTATATGGGGATAACCCCAACACACGGAACAAATTAGCAAACTATTTTTATATAAACCAGTAAGAAAAGACTGTATGATACAATTCACCACGTTGGGTATATCCAACGATTGAATCCTAACAGATGTCAAATTTTTAAAGGACCAGGGACAAAATTATGTAAATCAATTTAAATCTTAACCGATTTCAACTAAACTTGCCACACATTATGTTATAGTGACTTCAGTACATAGTGCAAAATTTTGTGCCGATTGGACCCACATTGGTGAAGCATTTATATCCAAATTCTAGGTTATTCTAACTCCAGTACGTTGTGCAAAATTTGTGTCAATTTTGTGTAAAATCGGAAGGCACATTTTACATTAAATCGGACGAAAATATTTTTTGCGAAACTGAACACACATCATTTTAGACCTAATTCATTACGCTATGCCAAATTTCATGAAAATCGAAAGATATATATATAAATATATATGGGAGCTATATCTAAATCTGAACCGATTTTGACTTTGAAACTTAGCACACATCATTCTCGGCACAATTCAGTACGCTATGCCAAATGTATATCCCAATTTCAATAGGGTTCGTCCTTGGGTCAAATAAGTGACATGTGCCAAATTACATCTAAATCGGATCATAAATGCGACCTGTACAAAGACATAATACCCTGACCACAGTGTGGTGAAGGGTAAACAAATGGGGTTATATGGGGACAACCCTTAAAATGTGGCGAATATTAATAGTTTTTGGTAGGGAGATTTGTTACCATATATGACTACAAAATACTAAATTACAGCAAATTACAGCCAAAATACCGAAAATTGGGGGTACCCTTATATGGGGGCTATCAGTAAAAATGGTTTAGATATTTGGCACCAAATAAGAACCCAATGTACCAAATTTCAGCGAATTCGGTTGAAAAACGAGCTCAAGAACTCCAAAATACCGAAAATGGGTGGTACCTATATATGGAGGCTATCCGAAAAAATGGACCCATATTTATAATTTTTGGTGGGGAGATTTGCTACCCAATAAGAACTCAAAGTAGCAAATTTCAGCGAAGTCGGTTGAATAACGTACTCAAGAACTTCAAAATACCGAAAATTGGGGGGTACCCTTATATGGGGTCTATCAGAAAAAGTGGACCGATGTTTATTATTTTTTGTGGAGAGATTTGACACCCAATAATAACTAAAAGTACCTAATTACAGACAATTCGGTGGAAAAAATCCGGCCAAAACCCCCCAAAAACTGAATATTTGGAGGTACCGTTATATGGGGGCTACCAGAAAAAGTGGACCTATATTTATAATTTTTAGTGGAGAAATTTGGTATCCAAAAATAACCCATTTTACTAAATTTCAGCGAATTCGGTTGAAAAACGATCTCAAGAACCTCAAAATACTGAAATTTTTGAAGTATCCTTATATGGGAGCTATGCCTAACCGTGGACCGATATAGCCCATCTTCGAACTTGAATGCCTGCAGACAAAAGGCGACTCCATGCAAAATTTTGGCGTTCTATCTCAATTTGTTTAGACGCTAGAGTGATTACAACAGACGGACAGACGGACATGCTTAGATCGTCATAGAATTTTACGCTGATCAAGAATATATATATATATATATACTTTATAGGGTCGGAAATGATTATTTCGATGCGTTGCGGAAAAACTAAACTAATATACCCTCCATACTATGGTGGAGGGTATAAAAAGGGGGTTATATGGGGACTACCCAAAAAGGTGACGAATATTAATAATTTTTGATAGAGAGATTTGTTACCATATACGACTACAAAATACCAAATTGCAGCAAATTCGGTTGAAAAACGCGCTTAAGAACGCCAAAATACCGAAAATTTGGCGAGTTCCCTTATATGGGAGCTATGCCTAAACGTGGCCGATATATCCCATCTTCGAACTTGACCTGCTGCAGACAAAAGACAACCCTATGCAAAATTTTAGCACCCTATCTCAATTCCTTCAGAAGATAGCGTGATTACAACAGACGGACGGACGGACATGGCTAGATCGTCTTAGAATTTTACCCTGATCAAGAATATATATACCTTATAGGGTCGGAAATGAATATTTCGATGAGCTACAAACGGAATGACAAAATTAATATACCCTCCATACTATGGTCAAAGGTTCACTACTATTGATTTGAAGGAATATACCTAGATACTTGATGGAATTGCTCTCTGTAACCGTTCTTCCACAGACAGAAGCATTAAAAACGTCAATGCCATTACAAGGAGGACGAAATCGAATGATTTTAGTTTTTTCAGTTTTTTATATGAAAACCAGTATGATACCCTTCACACTTTGAGTAGGAGAGACTGGGGCACCTTCGGCAATCGCGTTTTCGATATATAGCTCTCACCGTACATCACTAGTTTCGATACATAGGTATCGAATATCGAAATAAATAACTGACACAAAGTTTGAAATTTCTAGCTAATAGGCTGATTTCCATACATGGGTTTTTGTATTTTTATACCCTCCACCATAGTATGGAGGGTATATTAATTTTGTCATTCCGTTTGTAACTCATCGAAATATTCATTTCCGACCCTATAAAGTATATATATTCTTGATCAGGGTAAAATTCTAAGACAATCTAGCCATGTCCGTCCGTCTGTCCGTCCGTCTGTTGTAATCACGCTATCTTCTGAAGGAATTGAGATAGGATGCTGAAATTTTGCATAGGGTTGTCTTTTGTCTGCAGGCAGGTCAAGTTCGAAGATGGGATATATCGGTACACGTTTAGACATAGCTCCCATATAACAGTACCCCCCAATTTTCGGTGTCTTGAGGTTCTTGTGCGCGTTTTTCAGCCGAATAAGCTGAAATTTTGTACATTGGGTTCTTATTGGGTACTTAATGTCCCCACAAAAAATTATAAATATAGGTCCACTTTTGCTGGTAGCCCCCATATAATGGTACCTCCTAATGTTCAGTATTTTGGGGGTTTTGATCATATTTTTCCACCGAATTGGCTGTAATTTAGTATTTCGAGTTCTTAATAGGCACCAAATCTCTCCACCAAAAATTATAAATGTAGGTGAATTTTTTCGGATATCCCTCATATAAGGGAACCCCCATTTTTCGGTATTTTGCGGTTCTTGAGGGCGTTTTTCAACCGAATACGCTGAAATTTGGTACATTGGGTTCTTAATAGGTTCCAAATCTCTCCACCAAAAATTATGAATATAGGCCCATTTTTTCGGATAGCCCCCATATAAGGGTACCCCCAATTTTCGGTATTTGGGGGTTCTTGAGCGCATTTTCAACCGAATTTCCTGCAATTTAGTAACAAATTTCTCTACCAAAAATTATTAACATTCGCCCCCTTTTTGGGGTAGTCCCCATATAACCCCCTTCTTATACCCTCCACCATAGTATGGAGGGTATATTAATTTTGTCATTCCGATTGTAACTCACCGAAATATTCATTTCACACCCTATAAAGTATATATATTCTTGATCAGGGTAAAATTCTAAGACAATCTAGCCCTGTCCGACCTCCGTCCATCTGTTGTAATCACGCTATCTTCTAAAGGAATTGAAAGAGGGTGCTGAAATTTTGCATAGGGTTGTCTTTTGTCTGCAGGCAGGTCAAGTTCGAAGATGGGATTTATCGGTCCACGTTTAGACATAGCTTCCATATAACAGTACCCCCCAATTTTCGGTATTTTGAGGTTCTTGGTACATTGGGTTCTTATTTGGTACTTAATGTCCCCACAAAAAATTATAAATATAGGTCCACTTTTTCTGGTAGCCCCCATATAATGGAACCTCCTAATTTTCAGTATTTTGGGGGTTTTGATCGTAGTTTTCCACCGAATTGGCTGTAATTTACTATTTCGAGTTCTTAATAGGTACCAAATCTCTCCACAAAAAATTATAAATGTAGGTGAATTTTTTCGGATTTCCCCCATATAAGGGTACCCCCAATTTTCGGTATTTTTGGGGTTCTTGAGCGCATTTTCAACCGAATACGCTGAAATTTGGTACATTGGGTTCTTAATAGGTTCCAAATCTCTCCACCAAAAATTATGAATATAGGTCCATTTTTTCGGATAGCTCCCATATAAGGGTACCCCCAATTTTCGGTATTTGGAGGTTCTTGAGCGCATTTTCAACCGAATTTCCTGCAATTTAGTAACAAATTTCTCTACCAAAAATTATTAACATTCGCCCCCTTTTTGGGGTAGTCCCCATATAACCCCCTTCTTATACCCTCCACCATAGTATGGAGGGTATATTAATTTTGTCATTCCGATTGTAACTCACCGAAATATTCATTTCACACCCTATAAAGTACATATATTCTTGATCAGGGTAAAATTCTAAGACAATCTAGCCCTGTCCGACCTCCGTCCATCTGTTGTAATCACGCTAACTTCTAAAGGAATTGAAAGAGGGTGCTGAAATTTTGCATAGGGTTGTCTTTTGTCTGCAGGCAGGTCAAGTTCGAAGATGGGATTTATCGGTCCACTTTTAGACATAGCTCCCATATAACAGTACCCCCCAATTTTCGGTATTTTGAGGTTCTTGGTACATTGGGTTCTTATTTGGTACTTAATGTCCCCACAAAAAATTATAAATATAGGTCCACTTTTTCTGGTAGCCCCCATATAATGGAACCTCCTAATTTTCAGTATTTTGGGGGTTTTGATCGTAGTTTTCCACCGAATTGGCTGTAATTTACTATTTCGAGTTCTTAATAGGTACCAAATCTCTCCACAAAAAATTATAAATATAGGTGAATTTTTTCGGATATCCCCCATATAAGGGTACCCCCAATTTTCGGTATTTTTGGGGTTCTTGAGCGCATCGTATATGGTAACAAATCTCTCTACCAAAAATTATTAACATTCGCCCCCTTTTTGGGGTAGTCCCCATATAACCCCCTTTTTATACCCTTCACCACACTGTGGTACAGGGTATTATGTCTTTGTGCATATGTTTGTAACATGCAAAAGGAAACGAGATAGACACATGGTTCCTTTTGAGAATATGCATAGAATCACTTTCTAAGTCGATTTATGCATGTCCGTCCGTCCGTCTGTCTGTCTGTCCATGTATTTTTGTGAGCAAAGTACAGGTCGCATTTATGATCCGATTTGGATGAAATTTGGCACAGCTCATTTGTTTGGCCCAAGGACGAACCCTATTGAAATTGGGAAAAATCGGTTCAGATTTAGATATAGCTCCCATATATATATTTAACCGATTTAATGTAAACGGTCCCTATATATCTTTCGATTTGCACGAAATTTGGTACAGCCTAATCATTTAGGTCTAGAATGATGTCTGCCAAGTTTCGTGAAAATCGGTCAAGATTTAGATATAGCTCCCATATATAGTATCGTCCGATTTCATGTAAATGGTGCCCCAAAGTCTTTATATTTCTTTCGATTTGAACGAAATTTGGCATAATGTATTGAATTAAGCCTAGAGTGATGTCTGCCAAGTTTCGAGAATATCGGTCCAGATTTAGATATAGCTCCCATATATAGTTTCGTCCGATTTCATGTAAAAGGTGCCCCAAAGTCCCTATTTATATTTCGATTTGCACGACATTTGACATAACGTACAGAATTGAGCGTAGAATGATGCCTGCCAAGTTTGGTGAAAATCGGTCCAGATTTAGATAAAGCTCCCATATATAGTTTGGTCCGATTTCATGTAAATGGTGCACCAAAGTCGCTATATATCTTTCGATTTGCAGGAAATTTGGCATAACGTACTTAATTGAGCCTATAATGATGTCTGCCAAGTTTCATGAAAATCGGTCCTGATTTAGATATAGCTCCCATATATTGTTTCGTCCGATTTCATGTAAATGGTGGACCAAAATCCCTATATATCTTAGTTTCGTCCGATTTAATGAAAGTGGTGTACTAAAGCGCCTGTATATCTTTCGATGTGGACGAAATTTGGCATAGCGTACTGATATAAGTCTAGAATGATGTGTGTTAAATTTCGTGAAAATCGGTTCTGATTTAGAGTTAGCTCCCACATATATTTTTGTGTCCGATTTTAGGTAAATGGTGCACCAAACTCCTAATCTTTGACACAAAATTTTTCAAAACGTATCAAATTGAATCTATAATGACGTTATTATATCCCTCATCACTCTGTGGTACAGAGTATAATGTCTTTGTGCATATGTCTGTAACTAACTGATAGAAGCATGGTTTCCTTTAAGAATATGCATACAATCAATTTCAGAGTCGCTTTATGTCCGTCTGTCTTTCCGTCCATGTAAAATTGTAAACATGTTACAGGTCGCCTTTATGATGCCAATCGAATGAAATTTGGCACAACTCATTTATTTAGCACATGATGTCAAATTTCACTTTTATGATTGTTTCACAATGGATGCCAATGCAACACGTTACTTTTTATTACTTTTATGATACCAAAGTTACTGTGGTAATAAATGTTGTAAACAACACAGGTAGAAACATGTGGGTGTTGATTACCACAACTATTTACACCTTTTCTTAAATTGGGAATACCAGATTAATAAATAACAATAACAGATTAGCGAATATCCGTGCAGGTATATTATCTACCTGCAAAGGATTATAACTAATCCATTATAGCTAATCTGTTATTGTTTACATACTAGTATAAAAAGGTATTATCGGCGAAGGTACCTGCGAAATGGTCATTTTAATCACGTAAACAAGTAACAAATGTATAAATTTACCTGGTTGCACTCTCCATTAGATATTATTTATATGACGTTATTGTTGTAAACAACACAGGTAGAAACATGTGGGTGTTGATTACCACAACTATTTACACCTTTTCTTAAATTGGGAATACCAGATTAATAAATAACAATAACAGATTAGCGAATATCGGTGCAGGTATATTATCTACCTGCAAAGGATTATAACTAATCCATTATAGCTAATCTGTTATTGTTTACATACTAGTATAAAAAGGTATTATCGGCGAAGGTACCTGCGAAATGGTCATTTTAATCACGTAAACAAGTAACAAATGTATAAATTTACCTGGTTGCACTCTCCATTAGATATTATTTATATGACGTTATTCGCAACTCACGCAATCAGTATTAATATACATTTCAAACGGTGAACACTAAAAATGCCAAGAACCCGGAAACAGAGTGCTGCCACACGCCGACGTGTTGTTAGGAATATAATGCAAGAAGAGCGAGACTCGCTGAGGACTACGCAAAATAATCCTATTCGACGGTCATACGGGGCAGAATGGAGGAGACTACGTCGGCAAAGTCAGCAATTTAGAAATGGTGAGAGGCAACGTGATGCTGCTGCACATACTCATATGAGAGAGGATTCCGAATTTAGAATGGCTGAGAGGCAACGTGACGCTGTTGCCCACACAACTAGGAGAGAGCATTCTGAATTTAGAATGGCTGAGAGGCAACGTGATGCTGATGCCCACACAGCTAGGAGACAGGATTCAGATTTTAGAAGGACTCAAATAAGAACTCAAAGTAGCAAATTTCAGCGAAGTCGGTTGAATAACGTACTCAAGAACTTCAAAATACCGAAAATTGGGGGGTACCCTTATATGGGGTCTATCAGAAAAAGTGGACCGATGTTTATTATTTTTTGTGGAGAGATTTGACACCCAATAATAACTAAAAGTACCTAATTACAGACAATTCGGTGGAAAAAATCCGGCCACCCAAAAACTGAATATTTGGAGGTACCGTTATATGGGGGCTACCAGAAAAAGTGGACCTATATTTATAATTTTTAGTGGAGAAATTTGGTATCCAAAAATAACCCATTTTACTAAATTTCAGCGAATTCGGTTGAAAAACGATCTCAAGAACCTCAAAATACTGAAATTTTTGAAGTATCCTTATATGGGAGCTATGCCTAACCGTGGACCGATATAGCCCATCTTCGAACTTGAACTGCCTGCAGACAAAAGGCGACTCCATGCAAAATTTTGGCGTTCTATCTCAATTTGTTTAGACGCTAGAGTGATTACAACAGACGGACAGACGGACATGCTTAGATCGTCATAGAATTTTACGCTGATCAAGAATATATATATATACTTTATAGGGTCGGAAATGATTATTTCGATGCGTTGCGGAAAAACTAAACTAATATACCCTCCATACTATGGTGGAGGGTATAAAAAGGGGGTTATATGGGGACTACCCATAAAGGTGACGAATATTAATAATTTTTGATAGAGAGATTTGTTACCATATACGACTACAAAATACCAAATTGCAGCAAATTCGGTTGAAAAACGCGCTTAAGAACGCCAAAATACCGAAAATTTGGCGAGTTCCCTTATATGGGAGCTATGCCTAAACGTGGCCGATATATCCCATCTTCGAACTTGACCTGCTGCAGACAAAAGACAACCCTATGCAAAATTTTAGCACCCTATCTCAATTCCTTCAGAAGATAGCGTGATTACAACAGACGGACGGACCGACATGGCTAGATCGTCTCAGAATTTTACCCTGATCAAGAATATATATACCTTATAGGGTCGGAAATGAATATTTCGATGAGCTACAAACGGAATGACAAAATTAATATACCCTCCATACTATGGTCAAAGGTTCACTACTATTGATTTGAAGGAATAGACCTAGATACTTGATGGAATTGATCTCTATAACCGTTCTTCCACAGACAGAAGCATTAAAAACGTCAATACCATTACAAGGAGGACGAAATCGAATGATTTTAGTTTTTTCAGTTTTTTATATGAAAACCAGTATGATACCCTTCACACTTTGAGTAGGAGAGACTGGGGCACCTTCGGCAATCGCGTTTTCGATATATAGCTCTCACCGTACATCACTAGTTTCGATACATAGGTATCGAATATCGAAATAAATAACTGACACAAAGTTTGAAATTTCTAGCTAATAGGCTGATTTCCATACATGGGTTTTTGTATTTTTATACCCTCCACCATAGTATGGAGGGTATATTAATTTTGTCATTCCGTTTGTAACTCATCGAAATATTCATTTCCGACCCTATAAAGTATATATATTCTTGATCAGGGTAAAATTCTAAGACAATCTAGCCATGTCCGTCCGTCTGTCCGTCCGTCTGTTGTAATCACGCTATCTTCTGAAGGAATTGAGATAGGATGCTGAAATTTTGCATAGGGTTGTCTTTTGTCTGCAGGCAGGTCAAGTTCGAAGATGGGATATATCGGTACACGTTTAGACATAGCTCCCATATAACAGTACCCCCCAATTTTCGGTGTCTTGAGGTTCTTGTGCGCGTTTTTCAGCCGAATAAGCTGAAATTTTGTACATTGGGTTCTTATTGGGTACTTAATGTCCCCACAAAAAATTATAAATATAGGTCCACTTTTGCTGGTAGCCCCCATATAATGGTACCTCCTAATGTTCAGTATTTTGGGGGTTTTGATCATATATTTCCACCGAATTGGCTGTAATTTAGTATTTCGAGTTCTTAATAGGCACCAAATCTCTCCACCAAAAATTATAAATGTAGGTGAATTTTTTCGGATATCCCTCATATAAGGGTACCCCCAATTTTCGGTATTTTGCGGTTCTTGAGGGCGTTTTTCAACCGAATACGCTGAAATTTGGTACATTGGGTTCTTAATAGGTTCCAAATCTCTCCACCAAAAATTATGAATATAGGCCCATTTTTTCGGATAGCTCCCATATAAGGGTACCCCCAATTTTCGGTATTTGGGGGTTCTTG
>NW_026875216.1:0-100576 GCF_032173495.1 Musca vetustissima
CATTGCTCTAGATCCGCAGCTGAACTGATTTTCACTGAAACTTTGCACACATCATTCTAGACTTAATTCAGTACGCTGTGCCAAATTTCGTGCAAATCGAAAGATATATAGGGACTTTGGGTGCACCATTTTTTTTAATTTATGAAAATATATATAGGTGCTATATCTAAATCTGAAACCGATTTTCAGGGAACTTAATACACATATTTCTAGACTTAATTCAGTACCATATGCCAAATTTAGTTTCACATCGGAAATTATGTAGGGACTTTGTTACACCATCTACCAAAAATCGGCTTTTGAAGGATTTGGTGCAGAGTGAAAATCTGGTCAATGGTGGATTTGCCAGGTCTGAAACCACCAGAGATGGCCTGTCAGAAACAGTGACGTAAATGACATACATTTCCGACGTATAATACATACGTCAGAAACGTCGGAAACCTTCCCAAATCCATTAGGTTTTTGACAAAATATCTATTCCCATTAATAAATTTGGAAATTACGCATGCTTTACTCAAATTAACTTAAAATTTCAAAATTTTCTTCTAAAAAAATTTAGAAATTTTTATCACTTCTAGTAAGGAATAGTCAGATATATGTAAAAATAATATATATTCTAAAAAAAAAACTGTATATGCTGATAATATTGAAATAAATGACGTTTACTACATTTATTACATTTTATACAGGTATATGACGTTTTCGACGTTTACACCTTTTTGACAGTCGAAAACCTGAAAAATTCGTCACACGGACCATCCCTGGAAGCCACATTGATATGGTTCAATAATGTCATTGACCATTGGCTTCAGTCGTTCACATAGTACGCTGGATAGCACTTTATAGGCGATGGGAAGGAGACTTTTTTGTGCATGGGACACAGGATGCTGAGGTTCCTATACGCTGCGTTTTTCATATCAGTAGCATTACGACACTTCTGATCGTACCACGGTTTTCTTGATGGTGGTCTTTGGTACCCAAGTGTTGCTTTTGCTGCAGTATCCAGTGTTCTAGACGTACGATCGATCCGGGGAGCGAATATCGATTCGGCCCATTACCGTGTGGTACGCACCCGTCTTAATGTAGCAGCAATGGTGCGATCTAATGTAACACGGAAATTTGACGTCGAAAAGCTGCAATCACACCGGAATCAATCTGCTTACATAAAAATTTATTGAAGTCAGCAATTAGGTCACGTCTCAAAACAGTCAACGCATTTTATTGATATAGTAGCCGAAGTTTCTCCACAAAATGATTCATTTTCGTAGCAAATATTTGACTATGTTTTGGTATGCCAATTAATTTTCACCGGTTACCAACGTCAGCATAAACTTATAATACATTCACTTATCCGTTTAACCTTTGCCACTTTGATTGTCGTTTTTCTTTTCGTTTCATTTCATCACTGAGACAATGAAATAAAACACCAAACACAAAAACATAGTTGTGGTTAAAATTGAAAGTGCTGCAGGTTCATAGTCACGATTGTGGCTAGGAGCATATAACATATGATGTTCCACTGCCATTAAATGTGTTCGACGACACACATTCATTCACCTGGATGCCAACAACACCGCATTCACCTTCATCGGTCGTCCACCCTCCCCTGTGCTGAAAAATGTTTGATACACTAAAGGTTAAGCCATGGCAGTTCACATAATGTCATCCTGTTCGAAGGTGTCACGTTGAGTGTTTTATGCTTGAACTTTTATCCCAATGTAACACGCACCAATAAATTACCGTCACAAGGATACTCTCACATACACGTTTGGTGATAAGGTGGTTGGTTGGTCGGTAACATTCAAGCGCATTGCAAGTGTCAGTGAGTAATAAGAAGTCCTGGACATTTTCATGAAGGGAGGAAATTGAAAATGAAATTAGTATTGAATCAAATGTTACAGATTGAATGTCGTGGAATTTTTGTTGGATGAAGGCAACATTATATTACTTACATACTGCTTCGCTTTAAATAAGAAGTTTTATAAGGAAAAATATTTTTCTTTCTTTTTGTCATCGATTGGCTTTTTGCCAAGGCCAAATATTATCGAGTGTTGTCCTTTGGAAACGTGTTCACTGCTCCTGACTTTTTTATTCTTTTCAATCCTTGCAAATGGACATTGAACATTAATTCATTTTAAGCTTTATTTACAAATCATGTAGCAGTCCAAAGTCACGTGGCATTCATAATTCTTAGCGTATCGGAAATGGGATATTTTTCCCCAACTTCATTTTGGCTCTCCCCTTTTGGAAATGCTAAATGTGTTAACATCCATGGCATTAACGTCCTTTTTTCAAGCGAAATATGTATAAAAAATTCAATATATATTGATGCAAAAAATATTATATAAATCTTAAAGCAAAAATAAAAAAATGGAAAATATGGAGGGCGACAATTGGTAAACGTGACTAGCATATTTATGACGTGGCAAGTACTGCGAAAGAAAAATTATGAATAAACAGTCGATTGTACAAGGGCACACAAAATGTTGCAATGATCTTGTTTTTCTATACCTTGGCCTTGTTCAGATTTGATGGTTTAATTTTTTGCCTTTAATCGAACGGATTCAATACCGATATCGGTAAGCGGAAATGGGAAAATGCTGTTAGAAGTGACACTTCCGTTGTGAATGGCCAAGATGATAATAATGTTTTAACTAACGAATTTTATTTTCGTTTCTCTTATGAGTTCAAGAAATTTAATTTTTAGATGCTGTATGGCAGTAACACCTAATATTCCATTTGATTCGTCATACAGATACAAATTAAAACCAGTAAGGAAAGAAAAAAAGTCGGACGGGGCCGACTATATGATACCCTTCACCATTTTGGGTACATACAAGAGATGCTCATATGTACAATATACTTTTGATAGAATAGACGTAGCATCGTTGGTGCACCATTTACATAATCGAACGAACTATATATGAGAGCTATATTTAAATCTAAACCAATTTCAATAAAACTTGGCATATATCTATCTAGACCTAATTTAAAAACCTAAACCGATTTCAACAAAACTTGGCATATATCTATCTAGACTTTATTTAGTAGTCTGTGCAAAATTTTGTCTCAATCGGACCAATAATGGCAGTATGGTGCTCCACTTGTATAAAATCAGACGAAACTATATTTGGGAGCTATATCTAAATCTGAACCGATATCAACAAAACTTGACATATATCTATCTAGACTTAAATCAGTACTCTGTGCAAAATATTGTCTCAATTCGACCAATATTGGGAGTTCGGTGCACCATTTACCTAAAATCGGACGAAACTACCGAATTGCCTGTAATTGGCATTTTGTATTCTCATTGGCTGTCAAATCTCACTTCCAAAAAATATCAATATTCATTTTGGATATTTTCATTATCATCCTCATGGTCCAGGGTAAAAAAGTTCGGCCGGACCGAACTAAACATCGTTTTTATACCCTACACAACTATGTTGTCAGGGTTTTATAGCTTTGTGCAGCCCCAAGATTTTGTAACGCCGCGAAATAATGGTCCTAGACCCACCTTTAAGTATACCCATGGTCATATCTGAGTCGACCTAGACATGTGCGTCCGTCCGTCTGTCCATTATAATTTGCAAACACGATACAGGCCACAGTTATGGACCAATCTACACGAAATTTTGCATGTAGGATGGGTTCTGGCCAATGAAGACCCCTATTGTTTTTGGAAAAGATCGGTTACTATTTAGGGGATGAAATGGACCAAAAACTTTATTTTTGTCGGTTTTTCTGGTCGCTCCAGAGGCCGCAATTATGGCCCAAACACCGCGAATTTTTGCATGGAGAAGGGTATTGGGGTACTGTTTTTATAAAGATCGGTCAATATTTAGCTGGTCAAATGGACCCTGACTTTTGTGTGAAAAATAGCAAAAATTGTATTTTATAGCGTATAGATTTACCCCTGAAGGACCTATACCCGAGAAGTTGCTAGTATATCCAAGAGGAGTGGTTGGCCTTTAAATTGATACCAATTATATTGTCGTATGTACTCGAATGTGGGAGTTACACGTAAATATTTACAGGGGCTTACGTCTTTAGATATTTTTAATAAACCATTACCACACTAGAGGGCGGAAATAACCGCTGATCACTTTGAAATGTTCCATGAGGTTCAAGTTATGGTCACCGACAAAGCCTATAATTTTCGGTGATGATCAGATAATAATTTTGGGATGAAGTGGACCGAAAAAATTATTTTTTTCGATTCGATCTATAGGCTACAATTATAAGCCGAAAATCACAACACAACCCACTGTGAAGGGAATATGGACAAGTAATTAGAAGGGTTGTACTGAATATTGGTAATATTCGGAAAATATGTCAGTGTAAGGAAGAGGTAATGTTGACATCTAATCGGGCAAGAGGGTGCCACTATCACGAAATATTACCCAACCTCGGAATAAAAATCCGCAGAAAGATATAGTTCTTTGGTAGTTGTGTAGGGTAACGTATGGTCGGCCCCGTCCGACTATTCTGCTCCGCTCACTGGTTTATTTATTATACAATTATTTTTGATATTTGCACATTAAGGATATTAGGGGCGTCGTGTCAGCATGGATTGGCGATGTTCGGTCAACATTTAGCATGTCTAAGAGACCTCTTATTACAAATGAAATACAAACTCTGAAAAATATGGATATTGTTGTATGATTTGATTTGGCATGTACATTAGAACTTTTACTGGGCAAAACCTTCTCTGAGTATTTATTTGGCATATATGGGATGAACTCTCAGACCCCAGAACAGCTATTTATTCTTTCGATAGGTATTATTTCTTATTGCAAATCCATTTCATATAATATGTCTCCAAAATATTTAATTTTTCATATGATTTAATCTAACCTTTTCTATTTTCAACTCTTCTTCTTCTTGTATACAATATTTTTTTACATTTTCTCAACATATATCTCTCAAACCGTAAGGGTATCACATTGCCAATCACGGATAATAAATAGACTTATTTTTAATTTCCGTCATTTCATAAAAAATATATTTAATTCGATATCTTTAATATGTTGCTACTGTTGCCATTGGCAAATTGTCACTTTTCAACTTTCCCTCCGACGTAATAAAACCATTTTAAAATTCAATAACAATCCAACAACCTTAGATTTTTTTTTTTGCGACAGTAATTGCACATTTGTATTACTTTAGTATTTATAGAGTTCTAACGAATTGAGCCAGACAACAATGACACTCGGTGCTATGCTGTTCAAATATTCTGCAAATGAATCCAATTCACGTGGATATAACGTGTAAGTGGCAAATGGTGGGATGCACGCACAGAGGGAAAATTTTAATGAAACTATTTTGGAAAAAATATATACTGAACTAATTACCGGAAACAGATAACTCACACATTTGAGCAGCATATTTATCTCTAGAAATTAAAATTTAATGGTTAAATGTTTGACTTTTATGGTAAAACTGCCTAAAATTAGAATATGTTGTGTAGTCTACAATCTCTCTGATTATTGGCCAATTGTAAAGAATTTTGACCATTGTAAAGAATTCTTAAATATTGCAGTTTTTTTTTAATAATTTTCCGTTTTTCACAGTGTATCAATTTCCACCAGACAATACAATTCATAAATAAAGCAATTAATTTTTCTATAGTTGTCTCTAATGCCACAATTTTCAAATTATTTTTGACGTCTTCCAAACAATAACAAGGTTAAATTTGTTCTTTTTAAATCACAATGGACTGTTATAGAAATCGTGATTTCTTCAATTATTTTAAATTTTTATTTAATGTAACAAAAAAAGCATAACCAAAAGTCTAGCCTCTTCTAAACCTAATCCCGAATATAACAGAAACCACATAACCATAAAAAATAGAATTAAATTTAAATATTTACAGTTACGGTTGTTGTTCACTTTTTTGTTTCATTTAAACCACTGAACCCGGATTACCATATAATTTGCTCCATCAGGACATTCAACAAAACCCACAATAA
The DNA here is from genome assembly GCF_032173495.1 of Musca vetustissima. NCBI lineage: Eukaryota > Metazoa > Arthropoda > Insecta > Diptera > Muscidae > Musca > Musca vetustissima. The sequence goes on from NW_026875216.1 coordinate 5,973, forward strand.
ACACTTAAAACTCTACAAGGATAACGATGAAGAGAGAGGCCCTTTACCGCAACAAAACTAGAGAGTTTGCAGGGAAACAGAAGACGAAGAAGAACTTTACTGATTACTCTTGCTTTGTACAATCATTTGAGCAAATGTTAACAACCAATGGACTGGCGGACGGACGTACCGACGAGCCAAAGAACAAGAATTCAAAATGTATAGCAAAGTGAAATGCAAAATAACAACTATACAAAATTATATAAAAAATAATAATAAAAAAAACGAATCATCTCCAACAAAGGTCTATTACAAATGTATTTAAGTGAACATTAGCCGACATTGAAACAGGAACCTTCACTACAGTGCCACAACTTGCAAACTAACTCTGACAATCCCAGAGGGTAAAATTTGTAGCACGTTTGTCTTTTAATTTTCACAGTTGCAACATGCTGCAAATACAGGCAAACAAAAAAAAACTAAAAACTCCAGTGAGGCTTACACTAAACTGCAGAACAAAGTAACAGAAGACCTTACATACGAATAAAAAATTGTATTCAAATATATTTCTATAGATTGAAGACCTTCTCTATATATGCGAGGTTTGATAGATAGAAGAACCGTTAAGGTCGACCTACGATTTTACTTTCACCAGTGTCTTCAGTTTGGAAAGAGGAAAAAGTCAGCCGTGGCCAAGTCTTGTGAATAGGAACTAGTAGCTAAAACGTCACACTTTACCAAACTTGATGGAATCATTGGCCATTGGCCAATTCAGTAACCATAAACCCGTGATTCGTCACTAGTAAGAACCTTTTTGAGGTAATCAGGATGTTCAACACCTCCTGTCCGATGTCCAAGACATGTTGTTTTTGCTCAATATTTAAACAAGGACAGAGAACATAGAATACCTCCGACAATTTTTCTGTAGATCACCTTCTACAGTTCTTCTATTCATAGAAGACTCTTTACAGTTATTTTCACACAGAAGACCTACTGCAGCTCTTTTTTAAACAGAAGACTTTATATAACCCTACTATACGTAGAAGACCGAAAACAGCTCTTGTGTACACAGAAGACCTTCTACAGATCTTCAAAAGATAGAAGACCATCTACAGCTCTTCTATAGATAGAAGACCTTCTACAGGTATTTTATGCATAGAATACCTTCTACAGCTCTTCTATACATAGAAGACGTTCTATATTTGCTCTATAAATAGAAGACCTTCTACAGTTCTTCTATACACAGAAGACCTTCTACAGCTCTTCTATACACAGAAGACCTTCTACAGCTCTTCCATTCTATACATAGAAGACGTTCTATATTTGCTCTATAAATAGAAGACCTTCTAAAGCTCATATATACATAGAAGACCTTCTACAGCTCTTCAACACGTTGAAGACCTCCTAAAGTTCTTCTACAAATAGAAGAGCTCCTACAGTTCTTTTATATATAAACACCTCCTCCTCATATATATATATATATATATATATATATTGAAAACCAGTAAGGAAATTAGTAAAGTCGGACGGGGCCGACTATATGATATCCTTTACCACTATGGGTATATTAAACAGCTGATGATATTTATCTAAATGTGAATCTAGCTAGATCTATCCATAAACATATCATTCGTTTGTTACAATGGGACAAAAGTATGTAAATCGACTTCAACAAAAATAAAACGGGGATCTGTTGGACTATGCCTGTACTTCTAGAAAACGCAACAATTCTATGCTCAATTTTGTACGTTGTGCAAAATTTGATGTCAATCTGACTAACATGAGGAGTTTGATGCCCAATTTACTTAAAATCAAATATGAAGCGATTTCAAAAAAACTTGTCACAGGTTAGGTTATACTAATTTTAATACGTTTTGTTCCTACCAGCCTATTGGTTCCTTTGTCCGTCAATAACTTAAAATCAATCTATAATAAAAGGGAGCTATATCAAAATCTCAACCGATTTTCACGAAACTTGGCACCCACCATTCTGGACTAATATATATGGGAGCTATATCTAAACCTTGACCGATTTTCACGAAACTTGACCAAAACTCGATTCAGTACGTTATGCCAAATTTCGTGCAAATCGAAAGATATATAGCGACTTTCGTGCACCATTTACATGAAATCGGACGAAACTATATATAGTAGCTATATCTATATCTGGACCGATTTTCTCCAAACTTGGCAGATATCACTCTAGGCTTAATTCAGTACGTTATGCCAAATTTCGTGCAAATCGAAAGATATATAGGGACTTTGGAGACCCATTTACCTTAAATCGGACGAAAATATATGTGGGAGCTATATATAAATCTGAACCGATTTCCTCGAAACTTGGCACACGTCATTCCTGACCTACTTCAGTACATTATGCCAAACTTCGTGCAAATCGAAATATATATAGGGACTTTGGAGACCCATTTACCTTAAATCGGACGAAACTATATATGGGATCTATATCTAAATCTGGACAAATTTTCTCGAAGCTTGGCATACATCAATCTAAGCTCAATTCAGTACGTTATGCCAAATTTCGTGCAAATCGAATGATATATAGGGACTTTAGTGCACCATTTACATAAAATCGGACGAAACTATATATGGGAGCTATATATAAATCTGGACCGATTTTCACGAAACTTGGCAGACATCATTATAGACTCAATTCAGTATGTTATGTCAAATCTCGTGCAAATCGGCAGATATATAGGGTCTTTGGTGCACAATTTACCTTAGATCGGACGAAAATATATATGGGAGCTATATCTAAATCTGAACCGATTTTTCCCAATTTCAATAGGGTTCGTCCTTGGGTGAAACAAATGAGCTGTGCAAAATTTCATTCAAATCGGATTATAAATGCGACCTGTACTTTGTTTACAATTTAAAACCAACAGATGGATAGACGGACAGACGGACGGACATGCATAAGTCGACTCAGAAAGTGAATCTATGCATATTCTCAAAAGGAACTATGGGTCTATCTCGTTTCCTTTTGCCTGTTACAAACATAAGCACAAAGACATAATACCCTGTACCACAATGCGGTGAAGGGTATAACAAGGATTTCTGCAGACTGTTGTTCAAGTTAGTTTTTTTGTTGCTGAGTGTTATTAGACCTTCGGCAATAACACCAACAATAATAACAACAACGTTGTTCTTACATTAATGTGAAATTGCACAGAACAAAATACACAAACACACACAAAAAATGAAACATTACAGAAAAAAACACTCCGCCCTACACTCTGGAATTTTTCAGCGAAGAAAACTATACAACAAATTTGATACAGAAAAAAAAACAAGAAAAGGCAGGAAATTACGTTATCATCATCAAAGAAATATAAACTGTTAACCATAACGCGAATTTCAGGGGTGTATAGGGCGTGAAAGGCAATAAAACGCCATCAAGTTGGTGGATGATGGGGGTGCAATCAGCACAACCTAAGACGGACAACCACGAGGCAACAACACTAACAGAGTTGAGACAACAACATGAAATGTTGCATATCCTGTAAGCGAGACAACACAAAAGTTGATAGTGAACTTTAGGAAAGCGTCAAACATCGCTCATATAATTACACTTAGTTGGTTGGAACAAGAACAAGAAGAAGCCCTGCAGCACAGTGAAATGTGTGGGCGGGGATGAAGTGTTTTTTTCAAATCGAGGGTAGCAGTGACGATGTGGCGGGTATGAGTGGTTTCAGTGTAACTTGTCAAGCAAAGGCAATTTTCACTGTCACTCAGTCTAAAGGCAAGTCCGACCAAGCGTTTGTCTATATATACGCCTGCAGCCAGATAGTGTGTTTTTTTGCAACGTCCATTCTTTCTATGGTGGGCCTGACTGACTGTCTGTCTTTCGATCATTCGCTTTACATTACTTTAATGCTACAGACATCTGCAAGGATAACAAATGAACAATGAACACAACAACATAATGCACAAGACTGATGAACAGTTTATGACTCGACGTTTTCAAACTTCTAGACCCACACGCAGTACCACCACCAACCAATCTATCTCTCGCATAGTTAATGTATTTATTGTTGTTGTTGTTCTTCTTCTCCTACTGTTGTTTACACACAATTGTTGCAAAATGTTTTCATCGCCTCGCCCACCACCGCCATTCTCTTGGAATTGTGAAATTGTTTTATACAATTATTTTGATGTATGAACATTATAAGGTTTTTTTTCTGTTTTTGTTTTTTATTTCCCCTCTACTTTATTTAATAATAATTATTTATATTGTTGTTGTTGTTGATGATGTTTGCTTTGTTTGACAGTTTAACTTGCTAGTAACTATAAATAATTGTTAATAGCATGTGATGAATGTTGTGCTAAATGAAGGTGGACAGTGTGAATTGGGAGTGGTGTAAGGACCGGGGCAATTGGTATTTCTCTTACAAGAAAGCTTAATTATAAAATGAAAAAGAAGAAGAATTGGAATTGCATTTTTTATGGAAACAAAAACACTAAAGGGCTTTGTATGTTGTATCGCATGAGGAGAATATATCGTAACTACACTTTTATTAATTTTACAGGAGAAGCAAAAAACGCTAAAATATCTTTAAAAATGGAACTAGAAATTGTTTCAAAGTTTAACCACATTATAGAGCCGTATTTATTTACAAAAAAAAAATATTATTTTTATATATATATATATATATATTTTTTTTTTTTTGGTTTTTAAAGGTTTTATGTCAGTTACGTCCTTTTGACTTGCTATTTTCTGAAACAAAAGGAAGTAACTACAACACAATTGTAGTACAACAAAGTCACTAATAATTATCCGATTGAGATTATAATTTGTACAGCGCACTATGGGTAAAAAGTATGATTTTTTGGCATAAAGTCAATTCTTTTTTGTTTTCATATTTTCAAATATAACTGGTTTCCTAAATGTAGACACCCATATTAGAAAAAAAACATTTAATATCAATGCGGGTGGCAACCCTTTTTTGCTTGTAATTTGACAAAATTGAAAAAAAAAATTAAAATGTGTAATTATGGAAAACGTTAGTGCAGGTATGTAAAATTAAGACGAGATGCCCTTTTTGTCATATTTGTCTTTAGTTGTAATACTGTGAAATGTTTTGTTTATTTATAATTTTATATAAAATCTATAAATTGTAGTTTTGTTCCGTGGAGTGTAAGATTTTGTTAATTATATAAAAAAGCATTTGCCAAAGTTCAAAATGGCTTAGCAAAAGTATAATTATAGTAATGGATTAGCAGTATGTTCCCCCAAACAAAATAGGTCGCCCAAAATTAAATTATGAACATGCTGGACCTAGGCTAAAAAGGAAATTAGCCTCCGAAGTTGCTTCACAAAATACGCTATATCATTCCTGCTACGGTTTCAGCCAAAATATTCAACGACAGAGACATGGTCTTTGTTTTGAATAAAGCAGTCAGTAATGGAAATATAGCCGAAGTAAGGAACAAACATTTTGTTATATGCAGTTATATGAAATAGAGCCCCAAATCATATGAAAATTGGTAGGTCATCTTGGGAGCATAAAAAATTTATACAAACCAAGTTTCACTTCAATAGCTTCATAAACAAAAAAGTTGGGGTAAATCGGCCAGATCGGCTATACGGCAGCTATATGAAATAGTGTCCCAAATCATATGAAAATTGGTAGGTCATCTTGGGAGCATAAAAATGTATACAAACCAAATTTCACTTCAATAGCTTTATAAACAAAAAAGTCGAGATAAATCGGCCAGATCGGCTATATGACAGCTATATGAAATAGTGGCCCAAATCATATGAAAATTGGTAGGTCATATTGGGAGCATAAAAAATGTATACAAACCAAATTTCAATTCAATAGCTTTAAAATTAGAGTTTATGCCAAAATAAACGTAAAAAACCCATAGTGCAGCGTACCAAATTGAGTCCGGAGTGACATGTGTTAAGTTTTGTTGAAATCGGTTCAGATTTTAACATAGCTCCCACACATATTTTCGTCAGATTCTGTGTAAATGGTGCATTAAAGCCCCTATATTTATTTCGATTTGGACGAAATTTTGCATACTGAATTGAGTCTAGAATGATGTGTGTTAAATTTCGTGAAAATCGGGTCAAATTTAGACATAGCTTCCCCATATATTTTCTTCCGATTTTTTTTGTAAATATTGCATTAAAGCCACTATATTTCTTTCGATTTGCACGAAATTTTGCATAGCGTACTGAATTGAGTCTAGAATTATGTGTGTGAAGTTTCGTGAACATCGGTTCAAATTTCGATATAGCTGCCATATACAGTTTCGACCGATTTTATGAAAATATTGCACTAAAGACATTAAATATTTCTCCGATAGCTATAGAACTTTGGCCTGGATATTTTTCCACCCAGTGGGAAACCAAAATACCTAATTACAGATGATTAGTTGAAAAAATGAAGAAAATCCTTAAATTTGGGATACCGCTAAATGGGGGGCTACCGTAAAAAATTGGCCGATATATCTCATTTTCAATATCAGACATCCCAGAAGTAACATTAATATAAGTTCAGAATATCTATCTTCGATATTGCGAGCTTTAGTTTTTTACAGGTGTGTAGTTACGTCTGTTTGCATTAATAACCAGTGAGCGGAGCAGTATAGTCGGACGGACCCGACCTACACAACTTCCACGAATATCTAACTTTCTGTGGTACTACAGGTGTGCGATATTTGCACCCTCTTGACGACTAGAGGTCAGCAAATATTATTATTACTAATATTCAGTACAGCCCTTCTAATTATTTGTCCAGATTTCCGTCACCGTGGGTTGTGTTAAATTGCTCGACTTTCAATTGCGACCTATAGATCGACTCGAAAAAACACAAAAGATTAAGTTTTCGGTCCACTTCATCCCAAAATTATTATCTGATCATCACCGAAAATTATAGGCGTTGTCCCTGACCTTAGCTGGATCCTCATAGAAATTTTCAAACCGATCCGAGCTATATTTTCGCCCTCTAATGTGGTAATGGTTTACTTAATAATATATGAATACGTAAGCACCTGTAAATATTGAAGTGTAACTCCCACATCCGAGTACATACGACAATGTAATTGGTATCAATTTAAACCACTCCTATTGGATATACTATCAACTTCTTGGGTCTATATCCTTAAGGGTAAAATATATACGCTATAGAATAAAATTTTTGTCATTTTTCACACAAAAGTCAAGGTCCATTTGACCCGCTAAATATTGACCGATCTTTATCAAAACAGGCATGATTATTCTTTGGACCGATCCCCTTCTCCATGTAAAAATTCGCGAAGTTTGGATTATAATTGCGGCCTCTAGAGCAACCAGAAAAACCGACAAAAATTAAGTATTTGGTCCATTTCATCCCCTAAATATTAACAGATCTTTTCCAAAAACAATAGGGGTCTTCATTGGCCAGAACCCATCCTACATGCAACATTTCGTGAAGATTGGTCCATAACTGTGGCCTGTGTCGTGTTTACAAATTATAATGGACGGACGGACGGACACACATGTCTAGATCAACTCAGCTAGTCGAGATATGACGATCGGTATACTTAAAGGTGGGTCTAGGACCATTATTTCGCGGCGTTACAAACTTTTGGGGCTGTACAAAGCTATAATACCCTGACAACATAGTTGTGTAGGGTATAAAAAACCAAGCTTATTGGTATTTCAGGCCTTAAACAAATGTTTCAAAAATCAACGTTTACTGGTATTCTAGTCCGTATTTAAAAATCCAAGCTTATTTGATTTCTAGTTCTTGAAATATATTATTTAAAAAATCCACGCGATTTGGCTGTAATTTGGTGTACTGAATTCTTATTTGATGTCAAATCTTGCTTAATATTGGTCCACTTTTTAAGTAAGCCCCCTTACAACGGTACCCTCTATTATTCGGCATTTTGAGCAGATTAGAAACGTTTTTTATCCGAATAGTCTGTTATTTTGTAATATTCTGTCATATTTTGAATTGTCATAGGGCATTACATCTCACTACAAAAAACTCTAAATATTGGTTAAATTTTAGGATAGCCAAGAATTAATTAAAATATTAATTCATATTTTCAACAAAATTTACAATGGCATGACCCAAACTAGGATTTTGAATATCACACATAAAATAACTAAATGGCGGAACTTTAATTTATTTGATTTCGAAAATCGACTTTCCAGCTATAAATTGAACGTAACAACAAATTTAATATATCTTCCATCTCTTGATGGAGGGTATACAATTCCCAACTATTTTCTATTCTTTTTCCTTCTTCCCTATACTTTAAATACTGAGAAAGTAAAAGCAAAATCCATTTCACACAAAAATCAAATATTTTTTTGAAAAAAAAGCTATCCTCATACAATAAGATTTAGCTAAGGAAAAGTGATTTTTCTTGTTTTGCACTTAATGCGGATTTTAAACACTCTCATCCATATTTGTCTACCCATGGGACGTGTTACGAATCCTTAATACACATACACAGTATCGTGTTCTCAAACGCAAATTTGATTTTAAATTGTAATTTGATATACTCACCTCGGTGGCGAGATGGTGTAAATAAACATTTAAATTATTTACAAAAGAAAAATGAAAAGATTTTTAAATTCGCGTAAATCATGTGTCATGTTCGCTGTGTGTGTGTGTGCGTGTGCGACAATGCTAATATTTGTAGTAAGTGCCTTGACATGTCCGCTCTTTTCTTGGTGTCTGTTTTCGCGTTCAGTTTTTAAAAACTTGAGATTTGTTTACCTTTGCTAACAACAGCAACACCAACAAACACTCACCTTTAAATCAATGTTGACAAAAGTTTTATTGGATAAGTTTGTTTGCAGTTGGCAAAAATAAAGCAAAAAGGAAAAAAGTGCGTTTCCTATGACCGCTCCCAAAGAAGTTGCAAGAGAAAAGGCAGCAACAATAAGAACATCTATAACCTGTACGTTAAAAGGCAAGAAAACTTGGGAATTCTGTTAAAAACTCAATTGACGAAAAGAGGAAATGGCAGAACGAAGATAACTTTTGTCTTTCTTTCATATTCGTCCTGATTCAGCTGATTTATCTGTATTTGTATTTTGATACTTTCTCAAGTAACTTTCGATATGGCTAATTTGATTTGTGATAAATGTGTTTTTATTGAAACAAATAGTCCTGGAGAAGGAGAAGAAGAAGAAAACGGAGCGACAGCAACACTCAGTGAAAGAATTGATGTGATTAAACGATTGAAAAGTAAATGACTTTTAAGAAGATAGCCAAGGATTTTTTTAAGATTAAAAAAGGAGAATACTAAGGAAATTGCATTGCAAAGAATATCGTAATAATTGAGGAGGAGTAAATGTGTATAAATAACAGACTTGTTTTTTTATATAGATCAATATTGATAATTCGTTTTGAAAATTTATCAGGAGTCTCAACCAACTGCGAAAATTGAGGTTACCGTTATGGGGGATATAACTAAAAACCAGTAAGGAAAGTAGAAAAGTCGGACGGGGCCGACTATATGATTCCCTTCACCACTATGGGTATATTAAACAGGACAATTAACATGAAATTGGATGAACTAAAATATGTGATATTTATCTAAATGTGAATCAACTTAGATCAATCTATAAGCATGTCATTTGTTTGTTACAATGGGACAAATGTTGGGCCGTTGTGCTATGTCTGTAATTCTAGAAAACGCAACTACGTTATTCTATGCTCAATTTTGTACGTTGTGCAAAATTTCATGTCAATCTGACAAACACCGTTTACTTAAAATCGGACGAAAATATATTCCAGGTTAATCCAGTATGCTATACCAAATTTCATGCAAATTGAAAGATTTATAGGGACTTTGGTGAATCTTTAACATAAAATCGGACGAAATTCCTATAGGTGAATCTTTAACATAAAATCGGACGAAACTATATATGGGAGCTATATCTAAATCTGGACCGATTTTCACAAAACTTGGCATAAAGTACGCTAGGCTCAATTAAGTAGGTTATGGCAAATTTCACGCAAATCGTAGTATATATAGGGACTTTGGACCATCATTTACATAAAATCGGATGAAACTATATATGGGAGCTATATCTGAAACTGGACCGACTTTCACGAAACTTGGCAGACATCACTCTAAGCTCAATTCAGTACGTTATGCCAAGTTTCGTGCAAATCGAAAGGTAAATAGGGACTTTGGTGCACCATTTACATAAAATCGGACGAAACTATATAAGGGAGCTATATCTAAAATTGGACCGATTTTCCCTAAACTTGGCAGATATAACTCTAGGCTCAATTCAGTACCCTGTGCCAAATTTCGTGCAAATCGAAAGATATATAGGGACTTTGGTGCACCATTTACATAAAAACGGACGAAACTATATATGGGAGCTATATCTAAATCGAGACCGATTTTCACGAAACTTGGCAGACATCATTCTAGGCTTAATTCATTTCGCTGTGCCAAATTTCGTGCAAATCAAACGATATATAGGGACTTTGGTGCACCATTTACCTTAAATCGGACGAAAATATATATGGCAGCTATATCTAAATCTGAACCGATTTTCCCTAAACTTGGCAGATATCACTCTAGGCTCAATTCATTACGCTGTGCCAAATTTCGTGCAATTCGAACGATATATAGGGACTTAAATCGGACGAAAATATATATGGCAGCTATATCTAAATCTGAACCGATTTTTCCCAATTTCAATAGGGTTCGTCCTTGGGCCAAATAAGTGAACTGTGCCAAATTTCATCCAAATCGGATCATAAATGCGACCTGTAATTTGTTCACAAAAATAAATGGACATACGGACGGACAGACCGACATGCGTAAATCGACTCAGAAAGTGATTCTATGCATATTCTCAAATAGAACTATGGGTCTATCTCGATTCCTTTTGCCTGTTACAAACATATGCACAAAGACTTAATACCCTGTACCACAGTGTGGTGAAGGGTATAAAAAAGACGATTCTTGCTAAGATTTCTCTTACCCACTACCCACTAAAAATCTGGTAGAAGAGACTACGGCTAAACTACCACAGTGTGGCGTGGGATATAAAATATTAAAAATTAGCACCTGTTGTCCAAACCCAATATTCAAATTGTTTAACATATCCTCAAATATTCCATAAGGATTTATCATATGTACCATTTTCAAATGTTTTTTTATTTATGAAACAAAAAAATCATTTTTCCTTCAACGTCGCATCACCTTTCAATCTGTCACATCTGTCAGGAGTAACAACAAGATTTTCCAGAAAAAAAAACTTTTTACAAATGATTGATATATTTTTATTTTCGTGTTCAGTTTTCTGTATGAATTAATCATAATTTATTTTCAACTTGTAGCTGTTTTTTTTTTTTCAAGAAAACAATACATATTATTTGATGTAAGATTTATTTTCATTTATGAGGAACACTTTGATGGATGGTGAATCAAAAGAAAATTGTATAAATTAGAGTTTCAAAAAAAAAATTGGTTAATTGAAAACGGTATAATTTTAGAAATTTTTTTAATTTTAAAAATTTCGTTTATGGGTCACTTATGTTTTTTTTTTTTTGTAATAAAAATATCATAACGAATTTTTTTATTAATATTTAATTATGTGAATAATAGTTTTTAAAACACATATCATTGAAAAGTTTACCAAATCAAGTACCTAAATTATGTATGAACATTCCAATTGTACAAACTCCTTTAAAAACTTGCTCCTTTCCTACAGTAAAATATATATAGTAAGCACATATTTTTATTGTTGGTCATTTTCGTGTTGTTTTAACAACAAGAAAAGAAGACTGGCTTTACAGCTTATTTTATGCTGCGGTAAATGCAGTAACTGCAACTTAATACTTTAATAGTTGCAAAGAATCATGGAAACTGAAAAAAAGAAGTAGAATAAGTTTTTCACAACTTCAGTCGTTGTATCCTTAAGTAGCATCATCATCAGCAACGACAGAAACCAGGAGAACATTGCTTTTGATGACGGACAAAAGTTGGCCGATTATTTAAGTATCACTTTTATTCGTTGTGGTGTCGTGGAACATAAGTAGTTGAAAGAAAATAAAATATTTCTTTTTGTTCGTTTTTATTTTTATTTCTTGAAGATCTCTTGAATGTTTCTTTGTCAGCGTGGTTAACTTTATTTATGCTTGAAAAGTCTATAATGACTTTATAAATGCTGTTTGACAAATAAAACGAAATAGAAACAGAAATGTTGGAATTGTAAATACTTGATCTGTAGGAAGAAAACAGGAAGAAAACAGAAAAAAATTTAGGATATTTAAACACACTATCTAAGACCCTTACGTATATCGTTTATATGGGAATATACCAAAACATGAACCTATATAAATAATTTTCAAACAACCTTCCATATTTTTGGAGAATCCAAAATAATGACGTTAGAACCTGCAAAAAAAGAAGTAGATAATTCCAAAACGTGAACAAGTATCTCTTTTCACCTATAAATATACATGATCTATTCTGATTTCAGCTGGCAGATAGAATTCTTTAATTCCACGTATCTGCTCCTCTAAAAATACCATCTTTACATGAGTCCTTTATTATTTTTACAAAACATCATACATTTAAGGCACAAAGCCACAAACAAAATTAATACCATATAGCAATATTTTTGAAGCAAATCAAACCCAAACCTTAAAATATCTCAATGTAATTAAAAAATTTGATTAAAACACTTTCAAAATAAATGACTCATATATTTATCATAATGTCGCCTTCAATTATTCGTATAAAGGATTGTTGTTGTCTTAAAACGCATACGCAGTACTTTTCGGATAGTCCATTACGCTTGAAGGCCAAAAACGGATTTAAGCGAAAACAGTACTATTTACTGAAAATTTTTTTCCCGAATTAATACAAATTATTTGCCTGCAAAACTAACATTGCATAGAAAAAAATTTCATATAGTCCACCCTGCTTTATATATATTTTAAACTGGCTTGGCATTTATAGTTTGTATTTACTTTTGAATAATAAAACCAGTAAGGAAAGTAGTAAAGTCGGACGGGGCCGACTATATGATACCCTTCACCACTATGGGTATATTAAACAGGACTATTAGCATGAACTTGAATGAAATAAAATATGTGATATTTATCTAAATGTGAATCTACGTAGATCTATCCATAAAGTATGTAAATCGACTTCAAACAAATATAAATAGGTCATCCGTTGGGCTATGTCTGTACTTCTAGAAAACGAAACTACATAATTCTATGCTCAATTTTGTACGTTGTGCAAAATTTGATGTCAAACTGACTAACATGAGGAGTTTGATGCGCAATTTACTTGAAATCGGGCCAAATATTAAGCGATTTCAAACAAACTTGTCACAGGATACGTTATACTAATTTCAGAACGTTTTGTTCCTATTGGTTCCTTGGTGCGTCAAGTACTTAAAATCAAACTATAATAAAATGGAGCTATATCTAAATGTGGACCGATTTTCACGAAACAACGCAGACATCAATCTAGGCTCAATTCAGTACGTTATGCCAAATTTCGTGCAAATCGAAAGATATATAGGGACTTTGGGGTACCATTTACATGAAATCGGACGAAACTATATATGGGAGCTATATCTAAATCTGGACCGATTTTCACAAAACTTTACATACATCATTCTAGACTTAAGTGATTAGGCTGTACCAAATTTCGTGCAAATCGAAAGATATATAGGGACTTTGGGGCACCATTTACATGAAATTGGACGAAACTATAAGTGGGAGCTATATATAAGTGGGAGCTATATAGAAATCTAGACTGATTTTCATAAAACTTGGCAGACATCCTTCTAGGCTCAATTAAGTACGTTATGCCAAATTTCATGCAAATCGAAAGATATATAGGGACTTTGGGGTACCATTTACATGAAATCGGACGAAACTATATATGGGAGCTATATCTAAATCTGAACCGATTTCCACGAAACTTTACATACATCATTCTAGACCTAAATGAATAGGCTGTACCAAATTTCGTGCAAATCGAAAGATATATAGGGACTTTGGGGCACCATTTACATGAAATCGGACGAAACTATATATGGGAGATATATCTAAATCAGGACCGATTTTCATGAAACTTGGCAGACATCATTCTAGACTCAATTCAGTACGTTATGCCAAATTTCGTGGAAATCGAATGATATATAGGGACTTTGGGGCACCATTTACATGAAATCGGACGAAACTATATATGGGAGCTATATCTAAATCTGGACCGATTTTCTCTAAACTTGGCAGAAATCACTCTAGGCTTAATTCAGTACGTTATGCCAAATTTCGTGCAAATTAAAAGATATATAGGGACTTTGGGGCACCATTTACATGAAATCGGACGAACCTATATATGGGAGCTATATCTAAATCTGGACCGATTTTCCCGAAACTTGGCAGACATCACTCTAGGCTTAATTCAGCACGTTAAGCCAAATTTCGTGCAAATCAAAAGATATATAGGGACTTTGGGGCACAATTTACCTGAAATCGGACGAAACTATATATGGGAGCTATATCTAAATCTGGACCGATTTTCACGAAACTTGGCAGACATCATTATAGACCTAAATGATTAGCCTGTACCAAATTTCGTGCAAATCGAAAGATATATAGGGACCGTTTACATTAAATCGGTTAAATATATATATATATATATATATATATGGGAGCTATATCTAAATCTGAACCGATTTTTCCCAATTTCAATAGGGTTCGTCCTTGGGCCGAATAAGTGACCTGTGCCAAATTTCATCCAATTCGGATCATAAATGCGACCTGTACTTTGTTTACAATTTAACATCGACAGACAGACGGACGGACGGACATGCATAAATCGACTTAGAAAGTGATTCTATGCATATTCTCAAAAGGAACCATGGGTCTATCTCGATTATTTTTGCCTGTTACAAACATATGCACAAAGACATAATACCCTGTACCACAGTGTGGTGAAGGGTATAAACATTTTGTACAGATAACGAAATTGGACAAAATTCAAAAAAGCGTTTTAAGACTACATAATTCTTATAAGAATTGATTTAATCCTCCAAAAGCTGGAAAGGAATCTCATACTTTATTTTTTCATTACAATATGTTTTCAAAGCATTTGAATTAAAACAAACAATACGTTATTGTTTAAACTATTGATGTAATTTAAATAAATATATGAATTTGTTTTTAATAAACTTTAATGTTATTTAAAAAAGTACATACGTTGCGTATATGACGTGTATTATAGTCCATTAAAGGGCTTAAAGCGAAATTCGGATATAGCCCTAATTCGCTTATAGTCCACAAAAATGTACAATAACTACTGTAACATATTATTGTATTAAATGTAAAGACTCTTTTTAGCTCCATTCAGTTCGTCTATGAAGACTCTATCAGCTCGTCTATAAAGGTGCCTTAGTTCAAACTGTCTCTAAAAACTTCTAGTTTTCAGTTTTGCTATGCATACTTCCTGATTGGGCTCGTCTATAAGGACTACCTGCCTCAACTCGTTCATAAAGACTTCGTACTTCCGCACGTCTTTAAAGGGTGTCCTCAAAGATTACCCTGTTTCATATTATTTATTAGGGCTCCACGCTTCAGCTCATACATAAAGACAGCTCGATAATGAAGACTTTTGCTTCAGCGCAACTTAGAAGGCTCCCTGCTTCAGCTATTCAATGAAAACATATAACTTCACTTCGTCTAGAAAAAAAAACTCCCTACGTTTCTTTGCCTATAAAGCCCCCGTCGTCTATAAAGACAATAAAGACCCTCTACATCAACCTTTAACGTTGATATTTCGGGTTCATGTCGATAACAAATATATTGTCGGGAAATCGCTGGAATCTGGTTCATGGAGGGCAACATAAATCTATGCAGTAAAAAAGTCATTACGTTCGGCCTGTTACATTAAAAATGCCTCAAATCGTTCTTGACATTAATATGGGGACTACGCTGTGCTCATATGTCAAATTGCAGCCAATCTCTTATGAAAATTCGTTAAAAAAATTTATTAATTCCGAAGAAGAGGTGGAACTTTTAGGTGGGGTTATAGCAAAACATGCACCTATATATACACCGCAAACATTTGTATATAAGTCAGCCTTCCAGAACCCATAGTACCAAATTACAGAACCAGCGGTTTGAAAATACCAAATATGTATAATTTTTGTTGTACTCAATGAGAATAAAAAATATAAAATTACAGCTAATTTGGTTGAAGCATATGTCCAAGTTCCCCAAAGTACCGAAATTAGTGATGTAGCTTTATATGAAGGATTACCTAAAAAGTGAACCAATATTGATCATGTTTAGCAGAAAGACTTGACTCTCGTGAGAAAAATGAATTTTAAGTTAATTCGGTTAAAAATGTGCTCAAAACCTCCCCCCCCCCCCCAAAAAAAAACCGAATAATGTGGGTTATCATTATATCGATCATTTTTGGTAATTGGTTGATACACTAAACCCTGGGGTTTTAGGGTTATAAGGGGGCAAATATGGAGAATTTAGAATTAGGAAGATTTACTATCATACATAACTTAAAACATGTGCCTAAAATCATAAAAATACCGAATATTGGGGGATATCGTTAATATCGAGGAATATTTTGGTATGCAACTTTAACCCTCAAAGGGGTCTTTTCGGTCCCTTTTTCCAGGAATGATTGAAAACTCATTCAAAACGGGGTTAAAGCTGCTCAGAATATTCTACAGAAATGTTCGCCATAAAGTTTAGACTAAAACTCAAAATTTAGCCTAAACGTCAAAAATCTTAAAAAACAAAAACTAATTTTAGGGTTAATATCGTACTTATTACTAGTTTTTACCCATTTTGCCCACAAGATGTTGTTTTAGAAGGATAGTGTAAGGGACAAAAATATTCTCCATCACTTTTTAGCATAAGTCACTGAACAAGAGAAATCTGTATATATAATGTATATACCGAATATATAGTCATACATTTTGAACCAAAAATTCAGAATGTTTTTGTATTTTTTTGTATTTTTTTTTTTTTTTTGTCAAAGACATTTCCCAGTATTTTTTCGACTAAGTGTATTAAAGTAACATGAAACTTCCTTTTAGGTATATAATATATATAAAAGAGCTTAGTGTTAAGTGATTGAGTGAGTGAGTGACTGACAGATCATCGCCCAGACGAAACGGCTAAAGCTAGAAGCTTGAAATTTTGAGTGTGGGTTGGTGTTGGTGTGTAGGCGTGAGATAAGGCTGGGTTTTTGGAAATTCGAACTAGAAGGGTACGAAAAGTACTAAAATGTACCAAATATGGTACCCTTTGTATTAGGCGAACGGGAAGAGCTAGAATTCTGAAATTTGGAATGTGGGTCACTGATGTAAAGTTAGGAAGATGTACAAAAGGATTTTTGGAAATTCGACCTATAAGTGTACTAAAAGTACTAAATTTAGTTCTAATTGTATATATATTGAACATATATAGCTAAAATCTTGAAATTTTATATGGAATAGAGGTTGGGAAGTGGTGTTGATGTATGGAAATGGTTTAAGATTTTCGTACTTATGTTTTTAAAAAGTACTAAATGGTACTAAATTTGGTACTATTTGCATTTAGTTGAGTGTATATAGATGGAATCCTGAAAATATAAATTAGGACTACTATTGGAGTACACGAATGAGGTAGCTTTAAAAAATTTTACTTATGTGTACGAAAAGTACCAAATGGTACTAAATTTGGTGCAAGTTGGATTTACGTGAACATAGAGTCTTCAAATTGACTGTTGGAGTGTAGGATTGAGGTGTTTAAGAAATGGGTAATTATTGGTACAAAAAGTACTAAATGGTACTAAATTTAGTACTATTTGCATTTTGCTTGAACGAAAAGATGTGAAAACATGAAATTTGGAATATTTATGTTAATGATTGAGCTATACCGAGAGACATATTTGGAAATTCGTATTTATGTGTACGAAAAGTACTAAACGGTACTAGATTTGGTACAATTTGGATTTGGGTGAACGGGGAGAGCTGGAAACCTTAAATTTGAAACAATGGTTGCTGTTAAAATATATAATTGAGATATGGAAGCATAGTACTTATGTGTACTTAATGGTACTATATTTGGTACAACTTGATTATTTATGAACGGATAGAGCTGGACTCCAGAATTTTTGTATTAAAGTTACTGTTGGAGTGTAGGATTGAGGTAGTTTAGGAAAGTACTTATATATATATATAAAAGAGCTTAGTGTTAAGTGAGTGAGTGAGTGACTGACAGATCATCGCCCAGACGAAACGGCTAAAGCTAGAAGCTTGAAATTTTGAGTGTGGGTTGGTGTTGGTGTGTAGGCGTGAGATAAGGCTGGGTTTTTGGAAATTCGAACTAGAAGGGTACGAAAAGTACTAAAATGTACCAAATATGGTACCCTTTGTATTAGGCGAACGGGAAGAGCTAGAATTCTGAAATTTGGAATGTGGGTCACTGATGTAAAGTTAGGAAGATGTACAAAAGCGTTTTTGGAAATTCGTACTAGAACGGTACGAAAAGTACTAAAAAGTACTAAATGTGATACCATTTGTATTTGGCGAACCGGTAGAGCTAGAACTCTGAAATTTGGATTGGTGGTCGCTGAGTGTAGGATAGATGTACCAACGGGTTTTTGGAAATTCGAACTATAAATATCCGAAAAGTACTAAAATGTACTTAATTTTGTACAATTTCGTAGCATGTGAATTGATAGAGCTAAAAACTTGAAATTTGGAATGCGAATTAGGGATGAGATGTAGAGTCCATTTAAGGAGATGGTTTTGGAAGCGTGGACTCATGTGTACGAAAAGTACTATATGGTACTATATTTGGTACAAATTTAATTTGGAGCTGGAATCCTGAAATTTGAAATTAACATTACCGTCGGAGTGTAGGATTGGTAATGTACGTAGTTTTGGAATTTTTTTCAGTAATTTATATTCATGGGTACTAAATGGTACTAAATTTGGTACAATTTGAATTTTATGCGAACCAATAGAGCTAGAATCGTGAAATTTGGAGTCAGGATCACTGTTGGGGTGTAAGATCGAGATATGTAGGAAGTTTTTAAAATTTTTACTAATGTGTACTAAATTTGGTACAATTTGAATTGGAATCTTGGATTTAGGATTACTCTGGGGGTGAAAGTTTGGGTTAAGTGGGACGTTTTGGAAATTCGTACTACTGTGTACTAAATTTGGTACAATTTGAATTGTAAGTGAACCGAAAGAGTTGTAATCCTGAAACTTGGATTTAGCATCTCTGTTTGGGGTAAGTAAGAAGTTTTCGAAATTCGTACTACTGTGTACTAAATATCGTACAATTTGAACTGTAGGTGAACCGAAAGAGTTGGAATCCTAAAACTTGGATTTAGGATCACTGTGGGGGTGTAGGATTGGGGTATTTAGGAAGTTTTGGAAATTGGTACTACTATGTACTAAATTTGGTACAATTTGAATTGTGGGTGAACCAATAGAGCTGGAATCCTGAAACTTTGTGTTAGGATCACTGTAGTTGTGTAGGATTGGGGTATGTAGGAAGTTTTGGAAATTCGTACTACTTATGTTAATGATTGAGCTATACCGAGAGACATATTTGGAAATTCGTATTTATGTGTACGAAAAGTACTAAACGGTACTAGATTTGGTACAATTTGGATTTGGGTGAACGGGGAGAGCTGGAAACCTTAAATTTGAAACAATGGTTGCTGTTAAAATATATAATTGAGATATGGAAGCATAGTACTTATGTGTACTTAATGGTACTATATTTGGTACAACTTGATTATTTATGAACGGATAGAGCAGTGTACTAAATTTGGTACACATTGAATTGTGGATGAACCGATAGAGCTGGAATCCTGAAACTTGGATTTAGGATCACTGTGGGGGTGTAGGATTGGGGTATGTAGGAAGTTTTGGAAATTGGTACTACTATGTACTAAATTTTGTACAATTTGAATTGTGAATGAACCGATAGAGTTGTAATCCTGAAACTTGGATTTAGGGTCACTGTGGGGTTGTAGGGTTAGGGTAAGTTGGAGGTTTTGGAAATTCATACTACTGTGTACTAAATTTGGTACAATTTGGATTGTGAGTGAACCGATAGCGTTGGAATTCTGAAACTTGGAATTAGGATCACTGTGGAGTGTAGGTTTAGGTTAAGTAGGAAGTTTTGGAAATTCGTACTACAGTGTACTAAATTTGGTACAAATTGAATTGTGGATGAACCGATAGAGTTGGAATTCTAAAACTTGGATTTAGGATAACTGTGGGTTTAGTAAGAAGTATTGGAAATTCGTACTTCTCTGTACTAAATTTGGTACATTTAAATTTGAAATCATTATGAGGGTGTAGGATCGGGGTATGCAGGAAGTTTTGTTGGAAGTAGAAGGGTACGAAAAGTACTAAAATGTACCAAATATGGTACCCTTTTTATTAGCGAACGTGAAGACCTAGAAATGGAATGTTGGTCACTAATGGAAAGTTAGAAATATGTGCAAAAGGGTTTTTGGAAATTCGACCTATAAGTGTACTAAAGGGAATTAGCTTTAAAAAATAGTACTTATTTGCTTTAAAAAATAGTACTTATTTGTACGAAAAATACTAAATGGTACTAAATTTGGTGGAAGTTGGATTTAGGTGAACAGATTGAGCTGAAGTCTTCAAATTGGGAATTAAAATGACTGTTGGAGTGTAGGACTGAGGTAGATTATGAAATTCGTACTTATTGGTACGAAAGGTATATATGGTACTAAATTTAGTACAATTTGGATGTTGCTTGAAAGGATAGAATTGAAAACCTGAAATTTGGAATTAAGATTTCTGTTGAAGATTGAGCTATAGAGACATCTTTGGAAACTCGTATTTATGTGTACGAAAAGTACTAAACGGCACTAGATGGATTTGGGTGAACGGAGAGAGCTGGAAACCCATAATTTGGACTGATGGTTGATGTTTGAATATAGAATTGATATATGGAAGCATATTACCTATGTGTACTAAATAGTACTATATTTGGTACAACTTGATTACGTGTGAACGGATAGAGCTGGACTCCCGAATTTTTTAATTAAAATTACTGTTGAAGTGTAGTATTGAGCTATGGAGACAACTTTGGAAACTCGAATTTATGTGTACCAATAGTAAATAGAATAGAAAATTCACTAAATTTGGAATAATTTGAATTTGGGTAACAGAGAGAGCTGGAAACCTAAAATTTAGAATGTTGGTCATTGACAGAGAGTTAGAAAGAAGGACCAAAGGGTATTTGGTACTAAATTTAGTGGAGGTGACGGTATAGAGGTAGTCTTGAAAATGTATAATTATGTGTTCCAAAAGTTCTAAATGGAATTACATGTGCAACCTGTACGTTTTTGCTAATGTGTGAATTTCGGAAAATAGTGCTTATGTGTATGAAGAGTACTTAATGGTAATAAACTTGATATTAAATATACGAATAGAGGTGGAATTCAGAACTATAGTACAACGATTTCCATATGAAATATTTTTTTATTCCTGTTCCGCATACGAAGTAGCGGGTACTTTGCTAGTAAAATTATATATAATAAGAACAATTTTTTTGCACACTTCAGTTAATTTTATAATATAAATTTCTTAAAAAGGGACCGAAAAGACCCCTTTAATGAGTCGGTTGAGGGTTAAAGTTGCATACCAAAGTATTCCTCGATATTTTGTCAGTAATATTGCCGAAGACACTATATACCTAAAATGCAAGTATTTCAAGAAATCATAATTCGAAAATTATCAAAATTCTTGAAAAGGCGCCTTTTTAGGTTACCTCCCGATGTAAACTTTCAAAACGCCGATATACGTGGCTTCTTTTTTTAGCCCCTCTTTAATGTGTCAAAAAAAATTAACAAAAATCCACTTCACACTTAATTATTTATATTACAACAACAATTTACCGTGGTACTTATTCACTTTTATAATTACTTTTTAATTATTTAGATTAGTTGGTAAATTGAAAATTAACTCATTTTACTAGAGGGCTTGTGCCAACAAGTTGGCATAAAAACAGGTAAAATGTGGCAGCCGTATTTTTTTACCGTTCTTTGTAGCATTAAAAATAAAAATTTGCATAATCATTTAATGCTGTGAGTGTAAACCAACAACAACAAAAGCTTGGTGGCAACATTTTTCCAACCAATATATTTTCAACCAAACAAAAAAAATGTATATAAACCAAATATAAATATTGTGACATTAACGCATTCAGCTAGCAGCTATATTTTGATAGGAAGGATAATAATGTAAAAACATTATCGTCATCAGCATCGTTATTAGCATTATCCCTATCATTGGTATAATGCCATTGTAATGAGTCACTACTGGTTGTGGCTGTTGCTGCCACTGCTGCTGTTGTTGTTGTATTCACGTTGCTTTACTCATTAACACGTCATAACTTATCATGGCAATATTCATGATGACAACCAGCCATGCCAGCTAGTCAGACAATGAAACAACCAGTTAGTCCGACAGCTCGTACTCTGCATCCTTACGTTATACATTCATCCTGTATGAAAATCATACAGCCTTTATTTCATTGTGCTCCCGTATATCCATAAAATACGGAAGCGTTAAACACCGTCAAGCGACAGCCGCCACATTCCAAAAAGAGCGACACGAAAAAAAAACGAAAAATACAAAATGAATTCCATAAAATGACATTCATTGTGGTTTAGATGCTCTTCTTAGTTACTGGCTGGGATGTTGTTCATTGCCTCGAAAACTATTGTGGTTTATGGAATATTATGGAATTTGTGGCTGTTGCAGAAGGATGTGTATGTACATACATACATATACATAGCTGATATTTACTATTTAGCCTGATGGCAGGAAAAACAATTTAATTACGTCTAAGAAAATGGCTTTTTATTTTCTATGGTATGCTTTATTACTTGTTCTAGTTGCCGACAGGGTATGAAAGCAAAACAAAAGTTAAGATAGAAGTGTCAAATAGCATTTCTATTATTATTAGCTAAATAATACAATTTCGGATTTGTTTATAACCTTCACCACACTGTGGTACAGGGTATTATGTCTTTGTGCATATTTTTGTCACGGGTAAAATCACTTTCTGAGTCGATTTACCCATGTCCGTCCGTCAGGTCGCATTTATGATCCGATTTGGATGAAATTTGACATAGGTCACTTATTTGGCACAAGAACGAACCCTACTGAAATTGGGAAAAATCGGTTCAGATTTAGATATAGCTCCCATATATGTTTTCGCCCAATTTAATGTAATTGGTGCACCAAGGTCCCTATATATCTCTCGGGACAGCGTATTGAATTAGGTCTAGGATGGTGTGTGTTAAGTTTCCTGAAAATCGGTTCAGATTTAGATATAACTCCCATATATATATATATATTCGTCCTATTTAATGTAAATGGTGCACCAAAGTCCCTATATATCTTTCGATCTCCACGAAATTTGGCACAGCGTAATGAATTAGGTCTAGAATGATGTGCGTTAAGTTTCCTGAAAATCGGTTCAGATTTATATATAGCTTCCACATATATTACCATCCGATTTAATGTAAATAGTGCACCAAAATCCCTATATATCTTTCGATTTGGACGAAATTTGGCATAGCGTAATGAATTGGGTATACAATGATGTGTGTTAAGTTTCCTGAAAATCGGTTCAGATTTATAGATATAGCTTCTATATCTGACCAAATGAAAAATTTAGTATTGGTTGCAGAATGACATGTTTATGGATCCAATTTCATTTTACTGGTCCTTTAAAAATGCGACGCCTGTTAGGATTCATCTGTTGAATATACCCAAAGTGGCGAAGGGTACCATATAGTCGGCCCATCCGACCTTACTGCTGTCCTTACTGTTTTTTTTTGTGCTATGAAGGTTTGGTTTTGTACAAATAGTTCGATATGAAAGGCTACCTATAGACCGTCTATAGATTGCCTGTAATACTCCTCTAGGTACTTGTCGGTAAAGCCAACCTTTCATATGAAGACTTTCCTTTAATATGAGTCCTGAGCAGTTAGTTTATAATTATTCCGATCAGCAGATCTTCTACAAATATGGAATTTATGTGGTTCGTTTAGTCAGATTTAAATGCTCACATACAATGTAAACCATAATACAAATTTCAGAAATTTTTAATGGATAATTATACCGTCAGCCTTATGACTAAAGACGGTTATACACTTTAACATGGTGAAAATGTGCCTCATATTGGTTCCAGATCCCATGTTTCTTTGGACAAAATCCGTTTCAGAAAATTTCGATTTCATTCAAACTTTGCCCATCTTATTATTTCTTCAAACTTAGTTCAAATTCGAAGATGGGGAATATCAGTTTACTCCTTCTAGAGTGATTACAACAGGCAGACGGACATGGTTATATCGTCATAGAATTTTACGCTGATCAGGAATATATATACTTTATAGGATCGGAAATGATTACTTCGATGAGTTACAAACGGAAAAACAAAATTAATATACCCTCCATACTATGGTGGAGGGTATAAAAATAGTTCGATTTAAGAGTCTGCATTTAAATAGTCATTCTAAATATTACTTCAGAAGGTCCATGAAAATTTCGACCATGAAAATTTCCCTTTAAAAGACTTTCCGTACTGAATCTTCTCTGCAGACTCTCTTCAGCAGTTAATTTATAATGACTTCTTTTTTATAAGTGCTGTCGACTATAACAAATATCTATATATTTTTTCCCTCAGCGATCGAAGCTAGTGTCTAAAGAGACCATTTCCTGAAGGCTCCCGTCAGCGTGTTCAAAAAAAAAAAACCCTTCAAAATCTCATCTACAAAGACTGGCTTCAGAAGCTCCCACACTGAGATTTCTTAATGAACTTCTATAGATTCATATACCTTAATATCTTGCTTATAAAGGCAGACTGCCTGGGAAGCTCTCTATAAGGACTCCCGTTAAAAGATCGTGAACCAAAGAATGTCTATTTTCTTCTTTCCCTTCAGAAGCTCGTCTGCAAAGGGTGCATTTTATTAAGTCTCCCTTTATAAACTTCCTCATGAAAATCCGTTATAACTACTTACTTCTACAGCTTCTCTATAATTACATCCTTACTATAATTAAATTATAAAGACTTCGTTTATATGCCGGCACCGCTGATAACGCTCCATTTAGTTGAACGGTTGTAAAGACTTAAGTAGCCTCAAGTTCATTTATAAATATTTGTTTCAGCAACTCATATTGTCATATCTCAGCTAGTCGAGATATGAGAATCGGAATACATAAAGGTGGGTCTAGGATCAATATTTCGCGACGGTACAAACTCTTGGGGCTGCACAAAGCTATAATACCCTGACAACATAGTTGTGTAGGGTATAAAAATGATTTTCGGTATATTATTTATAGATACTCCCTTTCAGTATTTCATCTATGAAGACTTGCATTCTCAAGACTCTGTAAAAATACTCCTTATCAAAGGCTCGTCTCTGCAGGCTCCGTTAAAAAGGATATCTATTAGAATTTAGTCTGTATGGAATACATAAAGAAGCTACTCCATCTTCAGAAGCTCATCTATAAATACATACCGACTTTGCCATTTATTATTATTTCAGAGCTCCATAGAGAGCTCCATCCATAGAAAACACTACAAAGGACGTCATCCATAGACGATCGACGATCGTGTATAAGGATTCGAATAAGCTCAAAAACTCAGTCATTTATGAAATTTGACCACAAGCGCTCGCTGGAGCCCTGTAAAATTGTTCTTCCTTCTTTTCAAATGTATCTCTTAAAGTTCTCAAACAATTTAAAACATCTCTCACATTTCGCAAACTAGGTCTAAAGCAATATAAAACAGCCTACCAAACCTACAAACACATTGCATATGAATATTGCTGTATGTATGTAAATGGTGTCTAGTTGCGAAACAGAAGCAAAATAACACGTTATGAATTCAAGGATATTCTGTGGTCGATGTTACGATGATATGTAAAAAAAAGAAGAACAAAATTTTCCGTTGTTGTTTCATTTCGTTTTTTCAATAAACTGACAATAGACATGGAATCACTTTGGCATACCACAAATAACAGTTGGAAAAAGTTGTCAAATTACAAAAACAAAGAAGAATCTCGTTGGAATTTTTTGTTTTTGTAATGGAAAAAAAATCAGAAAAACTTGCCGTTTTTTTGGTGACAAAAACACAAAGTCTGACTAAACAACATTGGACTAAACAATAGAACATGTGATAGCCATCTAAAATGGAAATAGCAGACATTGATACACTCTATATTGATATTATAAACTTAGAAGAGTGGCAACAGCCTTACAGATATAAAGAAAAATTGTCAAATATAAGATCTTCAAGGGGAGCCTGTGCATATTAGCCTTTGTATATAGAAAAACTTTAAGAATAGCTTGTACAAATAGAACTACTTAAGTCTCTAAATGCAATCTCCAACGAGTTGAAAGAGTTTCTGATTTTTTATACCCTTCACCACACTGTGGTACAGGGTATTATGTCTTTGTGCATATGTTTGTAACATGCAAAAGGAAACGAGATAGACACATAATTCCTTTTGAGAATATGCATAGAATCACTTTCTAAGTCCAATTAGGTCCAGAATGATGTGTGCCAAGTTTCGAAAAAATTGGTTCAGATTTAGATATAGCTCCCATATATAGTTTCGTCCGATTTAAGGTAAATGGTTCACCAAAGTCCCTATATATCTTTCGATTTGCACGAAATTTGGCATAGAGTACTGAATTAGGTTTAAAATGATGTGTGCTAAGTTTCGTGAAAATCGGTTTAGATTTAGATATAGCTCCCATATATAGCTTTGTCCGATTTTATGTAAATGGTGCACTAAAGTCCTTATATATCTTTAGATGTGCACGAAAATTTCCATAGTGTACTGAATTGAGTCTCGTATTACATGTGCCAAGTTTGGAGAAAATCGGGTCAGATTTATATATAGCTCCCATATATATTTTCCTCCGATTTAAGGTAAATGGGATACCAAAGTCCCTATATATCTTTCGAAATTTGGCATAGAGTACTGAATTGGGTCCAGAACGAAGTGTACCAAGTTTCGAGAAATTAAATTAATCTATGGCAAGTCTTGTTGAAATCGGTTCAGACTTAGATATAGGATCAAATATATATCTGACCAAATGAAGAAGTTTGTATAGGTTGCAGAATGACATGTTTATGGATCCAATTTCATTTTATTGGGCCTTAAAAAATGCGACGTCTGTTACAAGTCATCTGTTGAATATACCCAAAGTGGTGAAGGGATTTTACTAGTTTCCTTGCTGTCTTTCTAAAGACTAAAACCAAAGCTGATGTTATTCTATACAATCGAGGAGGAGCTGAAGTGGAATGTTGGAGACTTCCACGACATTCTTTCAAACTAAGCCCCAAATACGATCTCCTGTAATGGAGTCTGCACAGAGAGCCTTTTGAATGGAAGAATTCCTAGAGGATCTTAAAAAAAAATATGTATGCATATATGAACATCTAAAGGGAGTCTTCATTGGCATCTTCCAAAAAGCAGCCTTGACGAAAAGAAAAAGAAAGGCAGGATGTCGCAGGATGTACATAAGAATGTGCCTTCCAATGAAATCTTTATATAGGCGTGCCTGAAGAGGATAAAATCCTAAATTCATTTCATTTTCACACATCCCATCTTCGAAGGTAGTCTTCCTTATTGATTCCTGCTAAAAGGAATCCATACACAATCGTATACAGATTAAAGACCTTCTACAGGACCTCCTCAAACTACTACAACGGGCTTCCAAAAATTAAGTTTGCTGAATTAAAATTTTCATTAGAACAATTCTGCTGAATTGATATTTTTCTTAGAAATAGTTAGCGAAATTTTTAGTTTTCGATACAGTATACAAGCTTTCGATAGAAAAAGTTAGCTGAATTGACTTTTTAGTAGAAAAAATTTGCTTAATTGTCAAATTTCATATGAAATGTTAGCGGGGTTGAAAATTTCTGTAGAAAATGTAGCTGAATAGATTTTTTTATGTAAATGTAAATGTTTGGTGTATTAAATTTTTAAAAAATGCTGAATTTCGTTTTCGTTATGGTAAGCTGAATTGATATTTTCGACAGAAAAATATTGCTGAATTCACATTTTCCTTTAAAAAAGTTCACTGGATACAAGATTCCGGTAGAAAAAGATAGCTGAATTGACTTTTTAGGTAGAAAAATGTAGCTGAATTGGTTATTTTCATATCAAATGTTGAAGATGTATCGAACAAAATCTAGCTGAATTGCAATATTCTACAGAAAAATATCGCTATACTAATTTTTCCTGTAAAAAATTGCTGAGCTTAAATTCCTTTTAGAATTTACTAACAAAAATGTTAAATTTTTTTTTTAAAAAAAAATGTGCTTAATTGAATTTTTCTTTAGAAAAACTTAGCTGAATTGAGTTTTTCTGTAGGAAAAATTAATTATTTTCAGATTTACTTGTGAAAAATGTTTGCTGATTTTCATTTGAATTATTATTCCAAAATAAGTTTTTCGTTAGCAAAATGTTGCTGAGTTAATTTTTTTACAAAAATTTAGCTGAATTTAATTTTGACGTAAAGAAAGATTTAAAATTTTCTAAAAAGAGGTGTGCTGAATTGAATTTTTTGTTAGAATAGCTTAGCTGAATTGCGTTTTTCTGCATTAAGCTACAGTAAAAATATTTGTTTCTATAGGAAGTATTAACTGAATTGTATTTTTCTAAAGAAAAAGTTATGATTTTTAGATTTCTTAGAAAAAAAATGTTGCTGAATTGAGGTTCTGATATGAATTATTTTACAAAATTAAATTTTCGGTTAGAGAAATGTTCCTGAATTATTTTTTTTTCCAAAAAATTTAGCTGAATTGAATTTTTATGTAAAGAAAATTTTGCTGATATTAGTTCTTGTTTGGGAAACATTAGTCAAATAGAATTTCTCCATAAAAATAATAGCCGAATTGAAATTTTCAATAGAAAACATTAGCTGAACTTATTTTTTAATTGAAAGGTTTTACTGAATTGTAGTTTTTTTAATAAAAAGTTAGCTGAATTGGGTTTTTGTTTTGGGTAAAATAAGCTGAATTGCAATTTTCCATAAAAAATGTTTGCTGAATTTATGTTTTCATTAGAAAACTTTAGCTGAATTTACTTTTTTAGCTGAAATCAATTTTTGGTTAAGAAATATCAGCCAAATTATATTTCTCCAATAAATCGATTTAGCCACAGTCGTCTATTTAAGATATATATTTGAATATGCTCACACATTTTGCCACTTTGAAATAGTCTCATTTTCGGTATATTAAAGGTCTTAACCACATGTTCAAACAGAAAGAGCTCTAAATATATGTTCCAATCTGAACCGAAACATAGCACACATCATTGTAATCTTAATTTAGTATGCTGTACCAAATTTCGTGCAAATCGAAAGATATATAGGGACTTTGGTGCACCATTTACATTAAATCGGATGAAAATATATATGGGAGCAATATCTAAATATACACCGATTTTTCCAATTTCATAGGGTTCATTCTTGGGCAAAACAAATGAACCGTGCCAAATTTCATCCAAATCGGATCATAAATACACCTGTACTTTGTGTTCATTCATTACATCCACCAAAGTGGATGTAATTGACCATTCCGGACAAATTTGCAGGATATTGACAATATAGGCTCTAGTTTCCACATAGTCGTTCATGGAGGAAATGAAATACACTTCGTGGAAAATTCTCAATATATGTAAATATACATATATATATAACAAGTCCGCCGTTATTTTAGGTATTTTTTTTATGGCCCACAGGAATTTACTAACTAGAGACTTAGTTATACAAACTATGTTGTCAGGGTATTATAGCTTTGTGCAGGCCCAAGAATTTGTAGCGGCGCGAAATATTGGTCCTAGACCCACCTTTAAGTATACCGATCGTCATATCTCGACTACCTGAGTCGATCTAGAAATGTGTGTCCGTCCGTCTGTCCATTATAATTTGTAAACACGATACAGGCCACAGTTATGGACCAATCTTCACGAAATTTCGCATGTACGATGGGTTTTGGCCAATGAAGTCCCCTATTGTTTTTGGAAAAGATCGGTTAATATTTAGGGGACGAAATGGACCAAATACCTAATTTTTGTCACTTTTTCTGGTAGCTCCAGAGGCCGCAATTATGGCCCAAACATCGCAAATTTTTACATGGAGAAGGGGATCGGGTCAAAGAATAAACGTGCCTATTTTGATAAAGATAGGTCAATATTTAGCGGGTCAAATGGACCCTGACTTTTGTGTGAAAAATGACAAAAATTATATTTTTGTATGTTTACTCCTGACGGACATAGGCCCGAGAAGTTGATAGTATACCCAAGAGGAGTGCTTGATCTTTAAATTGATACCAAATATATTGTCGTATGTTTTCGGATATCTCCGTATGCGTATATTATTTACTAACCCATTATCACTCTATAGAGCGGAACTATAGCGCTGATCGCTTTGAAATGTTTCATGAGGTTCCAGTTATGCTCAAGGACAACGCCTATAATTTTCGGTGATGATCAGATAACAATTTTGGAATGAAGTGGACCGAAAACTTAATTTTTTGTGTTATTTCTATGTCCAGATTCCTAAGGTGAAGGGAATCTGGACAATAGCTGTACTGAATACTCGTAATATTCGGAAAATATGTCAGTGTGAGGAAGAGGTGCTGTTTACCTCTAATCGAGTAGGAGGGTACAAATATCACGAAAAATTGCTCAGGCTCGGAATAAGCATCCGCAGAAAATTTGAGTTCCGTGGTAGTTGTGTAGGGTATCGTATGGTCGGCCCCATCCGACTATACTGCTCCGCTCACTGGTTTTGTATTTCTCTTTGTCAAATGGTAAAGTCCTCCGATTTTAAGAATTTTTGATACCCAACCCTTGGTGGAGAGTATAACAAGGTCGACGTTGTCAAAATTAGCTACGTTTTCTGTTTTGTGTGGCACAAGCAACTGTAATTCGCAATACTTCATATATATGCCCATTTTTTTTTTTTTTTTTTTTTGTAAAGTAAAAAATTTGCAGACAATACCATAAAACAAACTATGCCAGCACAACAATAGAGACAGAACAAAAAATGACAGAGTATGGAAAAACATTACAAATCCCTTAATCCTGTGTAAATATTTGCTGTGTGAATTTAATTGATAAACGGCAAAACAACAGCAACAGTGCCGAATAACAAATACAGCCAGAAGGGATTCTAGGCCGTTATGGTCAAATGAAATGGCCATGGTTTGTAATCGATAAGTTAAATTAAAATACAAATTGATAATACGGGTATACATAAATTGAATAACCAGACCATTATGTTTTCAATATGAATATTATTAGCAGGGATTAATAAAAAAATCGAAAAGGAAAACATGTGAATATATGAAAAAAAAGTATACAAAAATTCTGTCAATAAATATTTATTCAATTATATTATACTCTACCAAAAAGTCCTTAAATCTGAAGACAATATATATAGATACAATTCTACATAATAAAATAATTATTTTACTCTCTAAAAAACAAATTGTTAGATCTTAGAAGAATTTTCATGCGGAAAAATATATTTTAAATCGCTTTTTCCCATTTAAGATACAATTTAAATGTAAATTCTTTTATTTTTTAGGCATTCAAAAACAATCATTTAATTTCCACCATGATATAGAAATGAAACAACTTGTTGTACCTTTCGATTTTGTTGAAATTATCCTTTGCAAATGTCATTACATTATACCAATTCTCATTGTCGTTTTTTATACAATTCTTTTGAGGCCAAAAGGTAATCATGAAAATAAATTAAAACAAAACATCAACATTCACTATGACAACACTGTAATCCAATCCACTTCAAATCAACCCGCCACGCTACCACCACCACCTCCGCCGCCGACGCAACAACAAGTCCTCATCATCTGCCTTATTTTCGACGCTTTTTGCTATTTAACATCCCTTTCTCTAATATGCTTTTGAATGTAATTCAATGGTGCCAATTGAATTTCATAGTCGGATGAACGAATGAACGAGAAACATAATGGGACACAAAAACAACAACCACAAAAAAAAACATCCTAACGTTTCCGTCACTTTGACAAAACCTCAAGAAAAACAAAAATTTACATCTTCATTTCAGGAGCTAAACTACAGCAACACAGCAATGGGAAATAAGCAAAAACAAAACAGCGGAATACGGTTGAAAATAAAGAAAAACAAAATCAAATGGGGATGAGTGGTAGCAACCCTCCACACAAACACACACACACACACAAAGTTAAATTGTTTAGAAAAAAGATTCCTTTGAAGCATTCGTTGCGTGTCATTAAAGTTTCATCAACGCCACAAATGAAAACAAAATAGAATGCCAAAGGGACAAAGCTCAACAACCGACCGACCGAAGGCAGGAGTCATCACCACGTAACCAAAATACCCACAATCATGAGATGATTTTTAGCAAATACCGGGGTGGGGCAATAAGGTATGCACATTGCTGCTGGTGATGGGAGGCGAGTCTTCAGTGTATACAGTGGCATTTTTTTATACACTTCACCACACTGTGGTACAGGGTATTATGTCTTTGTGCATATGTTTGTAACAGGCAAAAGGAAACGAGATAGACACATTGTTTCTTTTGAGAATATGCATAGAATCACTTTCTGAGTCGATTTAGGCATGTCCGTCCGTCCATCCGTCTGTCCATCTATATATTTTTGTGAACAAAGTACAGGTCGCATTTATGATCCGATTTGGATGAAATCTGGCATAGGTCACTTATTTCGCCCAAGGACGAACCCTATTGAAATTGGGAAAAATCGGTTTAGATTTAGATATAGCTCCAATACATAGTTTCGTCCGATTTCATGTAAATGGTGCACCAAAGTCCCTATATATCTTTCGATTTGCACGACATTTAACATAACGTACTGAAATGAGCCTAGAATGATGTCTGCCAAGTTTCGTGAAAATCGGTCCAGATTTAGATATAGCTCCCATATATAGTTTCGTCCGATTTCATGTTAATCGTGCAACAAAGTCCACATATATATTTCGATTTGCACGAAATTTTGTAAAGTGTACTGAATTAAGTCTAGAATGATGTGTGTTAAGTTTCCTGAAAATCGGTTCAGATTTAGATATAGCTCACATATAAAATTTCGTCCGATTTCATGTAGATGGTGCACCAAAGTCCCTATATATCCTTCGATTTGTACGACATTTAACATAACTTACTGAATTGAGCCTAGAATGATGTGCGTTAAGTTTCCTGAAAATCGGTTCAGATTTAAATATAGCTCCCATATATAGTTTCGTCCGATTTCATGTTAATGGTGCACCAAAGTCCACATATATCTTTCGATTTGCACGAAATTTGACATAAAGTACTGAATTGAGCCTAGAGTGATGTCTGCTAAGTTTCCAGATTTATATATGCTCCCATAAAATCATGTAAATGGTGCACCAAAGTCCCTATATATCTTTCGATTAGCACGAAATTTGACACAACGTACTGAATTCCAGATTTAGATATAGCTCCCACATATAGTTTCGTCCGATTTCATGTTAATCGTGCAACAAAGTCCACATATATCTTACGATTTGCACGAAAATTTGACATAACGTGCTGAACTGAGCCAAGTATCGTGAAAATCGGTTCAGATTTAGATATAGCTCCCATATATTGTTTCGTCCGATTTCAGGCAGATGGTGCACCAAAGTCCCTATATATCCTTCGATTTGCACGACATTTAACATAACGTACTGAATTGAGCCTAGAATGATGTCTGCCAAGTTTCGTGAAAATCGGTCCAGATTTAGATAAGCTCCCATATATAGTTTCGTCCGATTTCATGTAAATGGTACACCAAAGTCCCAATATATCTTTCGATTTGCACGAAATTTGGCATAAAGTACTGAAGTGAGCCTGGAATGATGTGTGCTGAGTTTTGTGAAAATCGGTTAAGACTCATATATTATCGATTATAATTTTAAGTAATTGAACCACAAAGGAACCAATATACTGAAATTAGTATAACCTAACGTGTGACAAGTTTCGTTGAAATCGGTTAATATTTGGATATAGATTCCATATATTTTTTCGTCCGATTTTAAGTAAATGGTGCATCAAACTCATCATGTTTGTCAAATTCACATGAAATTTTGCAGAACGTACAAAATTGAGCATAGAACAACATAGTTGCATTTTCTAGAAGTACAGGCATAGCCCAACGGATGTCCTATTGAAGTCGATTTACATGCAATTGCCCCATTGTAACAAACGAATGACATGTTTATGGATTGATCTAAGTCGATTCACATTTAGATAAATATCACACATTTTAGTTCATCCAATTTCATGTTGATAGTCCTGTTTAATATACGCATAGTGGTGAAGGGTATCATATAGTCGGCCCCGTTCGACTTTACTACTATCCTTACTGGTTGGTTTTATTTCTTTAAAGGACATAAATGAGCTAACTGCAGGCCTGCTATGGGGAGCATGCAAAAGTCTGGTATGGGCAGAAGGATTCGGAAAATAAAAGACAGATGCCTTGTATATATAGCTTCCAGGCTTCGAGTCCTCAAAGAAAACCTTATACCGGACTTCTCAATACAAGAATTCTTATAGATGTTTCCCACAATTTTTTCTATAGCTAGAACACCTTCTACAGGTCTTCTGCAGAAAAAGGTCAGTCATGGTCATGGCCTCTGAAGACCGACGACCATCAACAGGTATTCTTAAGGTCAGTAATCTTCTGTAGTTGTTATAAAGAAAGAAAACAGGTCTTCCAAAGAGAGGTAATTTTCTATAGACATCAGAAATTAGTCTTGGACAAGCCTTTCATGTGTTCCGTATAAAAAAGGCATTAAACAAATGTCTTACAGGCACAATTAGGGCTCATGCTATTCTACTGACAGAAGCAGAAAGCTTTCTCCAAGTCTCCTATAGAAAGAATACTTTTACAGGTCTTCTATTCTATACTTTTACAGTCTTCCATTAAATTTTTTACAGATTTTTGAAGAGAGCACGCATTCTACAAGCCTTTCATAGACAGCATATCTTCTATTAACAACAGACCTACTCAACACTTTCCGTAAACAAAAAACCTTCACCAGACCTACTATAGACAGAAAAAATTTCACAAGTCTCCTATAGATAGAGTAATAAGAACTTCTGCAAATCTTCTAAGGACGGAAT
Organism: Musca vetustissima; assembly: GCF_032173495.1. Taxonomy (NCBI): domain Eukaryota; kingdom Metazoa; phylum Arthropoda; class Insecta; order Diptera; family Muscidae; genus Musca; species Musca vetustissima. Next base: position 41,167 of record NW_026875216.1, read on the forward strand.
ACCTTGGACAAACATTGTATAGGCTGAAATCTGCTACAAGTCTGCTATAAATTTTCTAAAGGCAGACGACATTTTACTGGCCTTCTAAGAATTTCTTCTACAGGCCTTATCAAGATAGAAGTCTTGCTAGAAGTCCCGCATACCTTATGCCGGTCTTACTGCGATTGGAAATCATTGTCAAGTCTTTTATATACAGAACGTGTATTCTATACAAAAATACCTTCGAAATAAGGGGCTTCAGTATTCAGAATATCTGTCCACAAGTCTTTTATAGTCAGGGTTTCTGTAAACAGGATATCTGCTCTGATAACGTAAATTTTCAATATACAGAAGCCGTTGAAACTTTTAAGGTCCTCTGTATACAAATTTTATTTTACATGTGCTTTACTCATTAAAAAACGTCCGCATGTCCTTCATAGACACAGGTCCCTCTTAAGGATTTCTATTGGTAGAAGGTCTTCTTTTTTACACATATGACCTTTAAAAGTTCGTATAATTGCGGAAGTCCTTTTACATATTTCCCATAGACAAAATAACTTTTCTACGCGTTTCTACAGAAAGGATGTATTTCCTAAAGACAAATGATCTTTCTCATACAGATGCAATTTTACAACTTTTCTTCTCACAGAATACCTCCTGCAGATAGAAGAGCTCATACAGGTCATACAGAATACCATCTACAGGGGCCCCTCTACGAGTAGATATATTAATTCCTGGAGATCTTCTATGAATAGACATATTTAGACAGATTTTTATACCCTCCACCATAGTATAAAGGGTATATTAATTTTGTCATTCTGTTTGTAACTCATCGAAATATTCATTTCCGACCCTATAACGTATATATATTCTTGATCAGGGTAAAATTCTAAGACGATCTAGCCATATCCGTCCGTCTGTTGTAATCACGCTATCTTCCGAAGGAATTTAGATAGGGTGCTGAAATTTTGCATAGGGTTGTCTTTTGTCTGCAGGCAGGTCAAGTTCGAAGATTGGATATATCGGTCCACGTTTAGGCATAGCTCCCATATAAGGGTACTCCCAAATTTTCGGTATTTTGGGGTTCTTGAGCGCGTTTTTCAACCGAATTCGCTGAAACTTGGTATATTTGGTTCTTATTGGGTACTAAATGTCGCCACAAAAAATTTATAAATATAGGTCCACTTTTTCTGGTAGCCCCCATATAACGGTACCTCCTTATTTTCAGTATTTTGGGGGTTTTGGTAGTATTTTTCCACCGATTTGGCTGTAATTTAGTACTTTGAGTTCTAAACAGGTTCCAAATCACTCCACAAAAAATAATGAATATAGGTCAATTTTTTCTGGTAGCCCCCCATATAAGGGTACCCCCAATATTCGGTATTTTGGGGTTTTTGAGAGCGTTTTTCAACCGAATCTGAAATTTTGTACATTGGGTTCTTATTGGGTACCAAATATCTCCACCAAAAATTATAAATATAAGTCCACTTTTTCCGGTAGCTCCCATATAAGGCATTTGGAGGTTCCTGAGCGCGTTTTTCAACCGAAATCACTGAAATTTGGCATTTTGTAGTCGTATATGGAAACAAATCTCCCTACCAAAAATTATTAATAGTCAACCCCTTTTAGGCGTAGTTCCCATATTTATACTAATATAATTATCAGATTTTTCCGCGTTTTGGGTTTGGTTCTAACACTCTGTTGTAATTATTTCACCTGCGAAGGATATCGAGATAAAAAACTAGAAGGTACGGTTCAATAATGAACTATATGTGAACTATAGCCCGCATTTAGGCTTAGCCGTAGCCCCTGTGTGGGAGGTACCAGAAGGCATGGACCGATATTCCCCAAATTCGGACTTGAACTAAGTTTAGAAGACATAATAAGATGGGATGAAATTAAATTTTTCTGAAACGGGTTTGGTCCCAAGAAACATGGGTTCTAGAACCAATATTTCCATGAAGCACATTTTCACCGTGTGAAAGTGTATACACACTAATTAGCCTTAAGGCTGAGGGTATAATTTTCTATAAAAAAATTATTGTTTACATAATCGGATTGTAAAAATGTCGGTATAGATCCTATGTTGGAGGGTATCCAAAGTTCGGCCCGGCCGAACTTAACGCTTTTTCACTTGTTTCATTTGAATTTATCGCCCACTGTGAATTATGTGACATGTCATTATGTCCACACAAAAGGGATAATAACAACACCGGATAAACATCAACCGTTGAACTTCTTTGGACTCTTCTTCAATCTTGTAACTGACAATACCTTCTTACTGTAAGATCGTGTATGTGTGTGTGTGCGTGTGTTGTTGTCAACAACTTTTGCTAGTGCTGTTTGTGTCATTAAATGTTTTACAAACCCCATTTCTTGTCATAGATACGAGCGTGACAGAATATTCGTAGAACGTGTGGTTTGGGGCCAGCCGAAGTAAAATCTACTTTGGACAGATGAAAATTGAAAGCAAACTCCCCTAACTAAATAGCCAGCAAGTAAAAGGGGTAGCCGCACATGCAACATTTAGCAATTTAACGTTGTAACCATAAAAAATCTGTTATTGCTTATACGCCTCATAAAAAAGGGGTTAGAAGAAACATTTTCCCATCGAACATCAAACCATAGAGTATCTCCTCTCCATATGGTTATTTGTTTGTCTACACCGAATGAGTTACGTGAGTCCGGTACGGCCACTGAAACGACCACTCGATAATAAATACATTTGCCAGTTGCCATGGTTGAAGACGAAGGATAAGCATCACTTTGGGGTATCATTCAAAGATGACATTTGCCGAGTAAACTCAACAGATGTTTAGCTTCCATCGAACATCCCTTTTGAGTTAGTTTTCCACAGAGGTATGGGTGGGAATGTGAGATGGCTAGTCATAAGTTAACCACATTAAATGTCCGTTTGTATGTGTGTGTGTTTGGCTAAAAGGACATCATGTTGTGTCATAAACAAAGCTTTTATAGTTTTAAAATGTTCTTTAATGTGGCCGAAGAATTTCTAAATAAATTATATATTAATGTGTGGAATTAACATGATAATGAATAACTTTGTATGGGATGATTTTCATGGATATGGAATGACTTTCTTTACCCTGAGGACAAATATATTATAGTTAAAATTATGATTGGTTTTAAAATAAGCAGCATAACAGTGTTCCAGACAAAAAGGAAACAATTAAAGTAATACCACATGTTATACGTGTGAAGAGTTGCTTGCGATAGAGTAGACCTATGCCGATAATGTTTTCCTTATATACTATGCTGATAATGTTATAAAATTTTGGCATAACTTTGTTCCTGTTTTTGTTATTAACAAAAATTAATTCTTTTCGACGGCAGGTATGATTTCCGATTGCTCGGAAGAGTAAATGTCTGGCACTAGTGTGATCTAGGGTTATTAAAATCGCACAAGCGCATTACATCGAGAAAAGCGCATTAAAAGTTTGAGAAACGTTTCAGCCATCTTCCAGAGTTGTTGAGATTTTCACTTGAAATGTTAAAGGGACATTCTTAATTTTGTGTAGGTTCGGGGTGTAGGAGTGCGGCGAACCTTTAATGGATGGTTAGGTATATAAATGAGGAAATTTTAGAAGATGTACACTTTTTTAACAAATAACAGACATGAACATTGAAATATACAACTGAAGCGATTACCAAAGAAATTGCTATTTGGATCTCGAGAAATAATTGTTATTTGTTTTGTTTGTCATTTTAATTTAATCGTAATGGAATTATTGAACTGTCTTCGTAGTATAGACTACGATACAAGAAATATAATCTATTACTTATTTTTTTATTGATAATAGTAACAACATATTAATCACATTTAGCTACCACCAGCAAAGACTATCAGCTAATCAAAACGAAAATGAGAATGATAAGCCTGGAGATCGTCACATTATCGCTGAACAATGAATACGCTTTCAATTAACTGATGACGTATGAAACAAAATAAAACAAGTGAGAAAGCATTAAGTTCGACCGGGCCGAACTTTGGATACCCTCCACCATAGATATACTTACAGGTACTTGAAATAAAAATATAAGGAACATACCAAAAAGTGTACCTATACTGACATTTCTCCAAGCGATTATGGTTCTAAATATTGGTCCTAGACCCCATGTTTCTTTGCATCAAATTTGTTTCAAAAATTTTTGATTTCATCCAAACTTTGCCCATCTTTTTATTTCTTCCAAAATTAGGTCAAATTCGAACATATTCATATATATGAATATATATATATATATATAGAAGGTTAATTATCGAACCTTACGTTCTAGTTTTTTTTTCGTATCTTCCGCAGATGAAATGATTACAACAGAGTCTTACAACCAAACCCAAACACGGAACAAATCATATAACTATTTTAATATAAGCCAGTAAGGAAAGTAGTAAAGTCGGACGGGGCCGACTATATGATACCCTTCACCACTTTGGGTATATTTAACAGATGAATCTTAACAAATGTCGCATTTTTAAAGGAACAGTAAAATGAATTTGGATCCATAAACATGTCATTCTGCAACCTATAATAAAGTTTTCATTTGGTCAGATATAGAAGCTATATCTAAATCTGAACTGATTTAATGGAACTTAACACACATCATTCTAGACCTAATTCCTTACGCTACGCTAAATTTGGTGCAAACCGAAATATATTAAAGGACTTTGATACACCATTTACCTTAAATCGGACGGAAATATATGGGAGTCAACTCAGAAAGTGATTCTGTGCATATTTTCAAATGAAACCATGTGCCTATTTGCCTAAAGGCATAATACCCAGTACAACAGTGTGGTGAAGGGTACAAAAATCGGACGAGAGAACGAAACTATAGCTATATATAAATCTGAACCGATTTCAACAAAACTCGGATCATAAATGCGACATTGTTAACCAAAATACATGGACGGACTCAGAAAGTGATTCTATGCATATTCTCAAAAGGAAACATGGGTCTATCCCGATTCTTTTTGCCTGTTACAAACATATGCACAGAGACATAATACCCTGTACCACAGTGTGGTGAAGGGTATAAAAAGGAGGTTTTATGGGGACTACCCCTTAAAGGGGGGCGAATATTATTAATTTTTGGGAGGGAGGTTTGTTGCCACAGACGACTACAAAAAACCAAATTACAAAAAAGAATTTGGTTCAAGAACCCCAAAATACCGAAAATTGGGGGGTACCCTTATATGGGGGCTACCCGAAAAAATTAACCTATATTTATAATTTATAGTGGAGAGATTTGCTACCTAATAAGAACTCGACGTACTAAATTACAGTCAATTCGGTCGAAAAATACGATCAGAACCCCCAAAATACCAAAAATGTGGGGGTACCGTTATATGGGGACTACCAGAAAAACTGGACCTATATTTATACTTTTTAGTGGAGTAATTCGGTACCCAATAAGAACCCAATTTACAAAATTTCAGAGAATTCAGTTATAAAACGAGCCCAAGAACCCGAAAATACCGAAAATTGGGGGTACCCTTATATGGGGGCTATCCGAAAAAATGGACCTTTATTTATAATTTTTGGTAGGAAGATTTTCTACCCAACAAGAACTCAAAGTACCAAATTTCAGCGAATTCAGTTAAAAAACGCGCTCAATAACCTCAAAATACCGAAAATGTGGGGGTACCCTTATATGGGAGCTATGCCTAAACGTGGACCGATTTTCTCCAATTTTAATAGGGTTCGTCCTTGGGGCAATTAAGTGGCCTGTGCCAAATTTCATCCAAATCGGATCATAAATGCGACCTGTACTTTGTTAACAAAAATACATGGACGTACAGACGGACGGACATGGCTAGATCGTCTTAGAATTTTACCCTGATCAAGAATATATATACTTTATAGGGTCGGAAATGAATATCGATCGATGAGTTACAAACGGAAAAACAAAATTAATATACTCTCCATATTATGGTGGAGGGTACAAAAACATATAAAAATACCTCCACCAGAGGAGGAGTGTAAATAATTTTTTTCATTCCGTTGGTAATACCTCGAAATATTCTCCGGAGACCCTAAATAGATCCACATAATGGTGCAGTACCAATTAACGGTATCACCTCTTTCGAAGTTTTTAATAACATTTTCCAACTGGGTGAAACATATGTTTGCAGAAAATGTTCAATGTTTTCACGCCAAATTTTTGTTATTTTTTAGGAGGTTTAAAAAAAGTAAAAAGTTCGATATAGTTTAATGTTTTGACAAAACCTCTATATATGTCCCGCCTAAGTTGAGATATTTTGATGGTAAATATTGACAACAGAAATTAATTTGTATGAAAGCTATGTATGTGTAAAAATGAAGTCGGTCGAAAATATATCGGAGCATTGTCGGATCTGCACCAATTTTTACAAAACAAATTGTGCAAAATTTCGTGACAATCGGACAAACATGAAGAGGTTGGTGCAACATTTTCTTGAAATCGGACGAAAATATATATGGGAGCTCTATCTAAACCTGAACCGATTTCTACAACATTTTGCGTACATCAATCTGGACCTAATTCAGTACGCAGTGCAAAATTTTGTCGCAATCGGACACATATTGGGAGTTTGATGCACCATTTACATAAAATCGGACGAAGCTATATATGGGAGCTATATCTAAATCTATACCTATTTCAACACAACTTCGCATACATCAATCTGATTTTAATTCAGTACGCTGTGCAGACTTTGTCTCAATCGGACAAACATTAGGAGTTTGGTGCACCGTTTACATAAAATCAGACGAAGCTATATGTAGGAGCTATATCTAAATCTGAACCGATTTCAAAAAAAACTTCACGGACGTTACCCTATAGAAATTTCAGTAAGATGTCTAAAATTTTGTCTCAATCGGAATAATATTGGCAGTATGGTGTTCCGTTTACATAAACTCGGATGAAACTATATATGGGTACTATATCTAAATCTGAACCGATTAAAACAAAACTTCGCATACATCCATCTGGACCTAATTCAGCACGCTGTTCAAAATTTTGTATTAATCGGACAAACATTGGCAGTTTGGTGCTCCATTTCTATAAAATCGGACGAAACTATATATGGAAGCTATATCTAAATCTGAACGATTTTCTCCAATTTCAATAAGGTCCGTCATTGGAACAAATAAGTGACCTGTGCCAAATTTTATCCAAATCGGATCATAAATGCAACCTGTGCTTTGTTATACCCTACACAACTATGTTGTCAGGGTATTATAGCTTTGAGCAGCCCCAAAGTTTGTAACGCCGCGAAATATTGGTCCTAGACCCACCTTTAAGTATACCAATCGTCATATCTCGGCTAGCTGAGTCGATCTAGACATGTGTGTCCGTCCGTCTATCCATTATAATTTGTAAACACGATACAGGCCACAGTTATGGACAAATTTTCACGATATTTTGCATGTAGAATGGGTTCTGGCCAATGGAGACCCCTATTGTTTTTGGAAAAGATCGGTTAATATTTAGGGTATGAAATGGATCAAAAACTTTATTTTTGTCGGTTTTTCTGGTCGCTCCAGAGGCCGCAATTATGGCCCAAACACCGCAAATTTTTGCATGGAGAAGGGGATCGGACCAAAGAATAAGCGTGCCTGTTTTGATTAAGATCGGTCATTATTTTGCGGGTCAAATGGACCCTGACTTTTGTGTGAAAAATTAAAAAATTTGTATTCTATAGCGTATATATTTACCACTGAAGGACATAGACCAGAAAATTAATATTAACAGTCGGACATGACAAGCTAGTTTTTGGTTAAAGAGTTAATAAAATTAGCTTCTTGGGAGAATATACCCAACAAAAAATTAAGGTAACTGATGAGAATCAGTGGTGAAATCCGAAATTAGAGCATTCCACGACTTATCCCTTGGTGACCAATATAATACTTTTCCCACTATTAAGTCGTTGTTTTAAAAAACATAACAAACTTGGATTAAGTCCGACTATTTTTAATAAAAACAAAATAGCATACATAAACTTAAATATATATAATTTTTGCATTCCTTCATCCACCCGGATCTCATTTATACACAAAGTTTTTATATAAACAATATTTTTATTGTTTCTTTAAATACTAATAATTTCAATAGCAAACCAAAATTTCAAAAATATCTTTCAATTTATGTTCTTTCTTTGAGACCCAATTGCATACCAGTCTCAGAACGCATAACAATATTCATAACCGGCGAAATATCTTCGCCCAGCGGTAACAGTTCATAACGTTGTAATATTTTTACCAAAATTACTTTCATTTCATACATGGCAAATTTTTGACCAATACAGTTACGAGGACCAGCACTAAAGGGGACAAAACAAAAACTACTGCTTGCATCGTGTTCTTCATGACGTTCTGGACGAAATTCTAAAGGATCTTTGAAACGTGTACCATTACGCATCATGGCATATAAGGAGATCACAAACTCGGTACCAGCTGGTATGACACCGCTACCTAATTTCGAATGTTCTGAAAAGAGAAAAAACAAAAATATATAAACTTCAAACTAATTTGAATTTGTTTAAACTTATATTTACCATATTTAAAATCTTCAACAATTTCTCGTGCAATTATCGGTACAGAGGGATAAAGGCGTAACACCTCCTTAATGACACACTCCATGTATTTCAATTCATTCAAATTCATCAGAGTAAATTTGTTATGTTCCTCATCGGGATATACTTTACGAATCTCGGTTAATAGTTTATTTTGTACCTGAGGATGCCTTGCCAAAAGATGTAATGTAAAACTTAGAGCCGATGTTGTTGTGTCATGACCCTCAAACATAAATGTATCAACTTCTTCGCGTATATCTTCATCACTTAAGGGCCTACCGTCAATTGTTGCTTGCAACAGCAGATCCAATAGGGCCATACGTTTCTTAGAGCCAATATCTGAATCGTCATTTCGTTCGACTTTATTTTCCAAATCTTGACGACGTTTCTCTATGACGTCACGTGTAAATTTGTGCATAATTCTTATTAGTTTCATTTGTCGCAATTTTTTCAATGGATAGAATAGAGTAAACGTCACTTCATTTTGTATGTGTAAGCGAAGAAAACGCCAAGCCATCATAGCTGTCATTCTGAAAAGAAGAATAAATGAATTACATACATATGTATATCGGCGAAGAATTTGAATTCAGAAACATCCTCTAGAAGCCTGGATCAAGACTATCGTTTCCTGTCAATCTTTTTAAAATTTATTGAATATCATATTAAGCAAATGGGGACATCCAATTTATCAAAACATTGTACATCATAATTATAAATGATCGAACTTAGATCAATCAAAAGAATTTTAAATGCTCAACTTTTTTATAAACACACACACATCAGATAAGTTTAATAAAGAATCCAAACTTTGTCAAGATTTTAAACATCAGTCAACAGGCAATGGATCTGAGTTGAAAAACCAACGGTCAAGGGCAATCTCAACTCAACCTTCTGGCACAAGTGTGGGCTCGAACACAAACATTGAATCGGAAAACGAATGTATGTCGACCTTAGAATGCCGGAGGGGCTAAGAGGCTGATAAATCGTGGAAGAAGTGTGCAAGGGCATTACAAAGTTCACAACACAGAAACCCGAAAACGGATGCCCATTGGGATAAACCGCTCCACATCGTTGGGAGCGGCGGAGAGAATTACGTCTCCAGTCGTACGTGGAGTTCCGGAACAAGAATTCCAAACCCCGTAGAGTTAAACAGGGAGTTCTCCAGGGTGGAGTGATTTCTCCGGACTTGTTTAACCTCTAGAAATCGTTACATATGCAGATGATTGTACAATCGTGGCATCGACCCGATGCCACGATTGTAGAATCATTGTTGAGAACATATGTGTGAGGTTGAACGCCTATTTCCTCGAAGTCGTCAGCCACACTATTCACCATATGGACTGCGGAGATGAGAATGCCGTTGAATGTGCAGGTCGAGGGGCATACAATTCCGACCACCAACTACGCCAAAATACTCGGGGTCACATTCGACAGTATGTTCAAATCGTCCGCGCAAACCACGGCTATCTGCGATAAGTTGAAAAGTAGGAACAAGGTCCTCAAGTCGCTTGCCGACAGCACTTGGGGCGCAGATGAGGAAACCTTGTTGACCTCTTACAAAGCGATAGGTCGGTCTGTGGCTAGCGTTGCGGTTCCAGTGTGGCCTGCGAATTCCAGTGATACGCAGTGGAGAAGTGTCAGAATGCCGCCGTGAGGACTGTGACAGGGTGCCTCCTCATGACACCAGTGGACCATCTTCATGAGGAGACGAAGATCCTTCCTTTACGTCAGCATAGCAATATGCTTTCGTTGCAGTACCTGCTCGGGTGTTTCAGGGACAATCATCCCAACCATCATATGGTGGAGAGGACTCCCCCACCCAGGCGTGTCCGGGAGGATCTGCGTGATCTAGAGAGGGAGGTCCAACGTTACAAAAGGGAGCCTCTAGATCAAGTTGCCTATCGAGCAGGTCTGAATGGCATTTATACAGATGCAGTAGCCGCAGCACTGAACGGACACAAAGTGAATGCCGTCCTCGGAGATCACCCCCATCCATAGCAGCTGAAGAACGTCAGCTGCCCAGACAAACCAGAGTAGTTTTGACCTAGTTACGTTCTGGATGGTGCAGTCGGCTCAATTCGTATTGGGTACGGATTGATGACCAGGTGCAGGATGTCTGCCCAGCATGTGCACTTATTCAATTGCCCAGCCAAATCTACTCACCTTACTCCGGAAGATTTGAGGTTACAGCCAGTGGAGGTAGCTGCATTTCTAAATCTGGAGACAGAACTGGAGGAAATTTAAACAGGAAAATATACAATTCTTATAAACTGCTTCAACAACAACGTCTCCAAAACTGTTGACGAACGTCATATCCAGAATACGAGTGCTATATTCCGCAAAGTCCGAAATTACAAAAGGACTAACAGGACTGCATGAAAGAGGAAGATGATAGCAACAATTGGTAGGAAGCCACATTCTTATGCGAATGAGACCAGGAGTCATTATAGAGACGATTGAGGAAAATAGTTCGGCGGTAAACTGAAAAAGGAGGCCTACAATGAGGTATGTTATGCAGTCAACAATAAGATCTTGGATCACCTTCTGCAAGATGTGAACCCTATTGATTTGTCCAGCTGCGAATTATTGGGGGACTATGTACTAAAAGAGAATGAGGATGCTGCAGGCTGATGAAGAAGAAGGACATTCCTTAATTATGAAAAAAAAATCTTTGTGAGAGGTTGGGGCAGCGAGTTCCCAACAAAAAACATGCTGATCTAGACACTGCGAATGAAGAATTGGAAGGTCTTTTTCCAAACAACATCCTCTACTCGAATTTTCAAACCAAAATATTTCAAAAGTTGGTGTTCTACTCGTGATGAAAATTTTAAATATAACTTTTACATTTTTTCTTAGTTTTTTTATACCCTCCACCACAGCATAAAGGGTATATTAATTTTGTCATTCTGTTTGTAACTCATCGAAATATTCATTTCCGACCCTATAAAGTATATATATTCTTGATCAGGGTAAAATTCTAAGACGATCTAGCCATGTCCATCCGTCCGTCTGTCTGTTGTAATCACGCTATCTTCTGAAGGAATTGAGATAGAGTGCTGAAATTTCGCATAGGGTTGTCTTTTTTCTGCATTTTTTCTGTATTTTTCCGCTGAATCAGCTGTAATTTAGTGTTTTGAGTTCTTAATAGGTCCCAAATCTCTCCAAGAAAAATTATGAATATAGGTCAATTTTTTCTGATAGCCCCCATATAAGGGTACACCCAATTTTCGGTATTTTGAGGTTCCTGAGAGCGTTTTTCAACAGGATTTGCTGCAAATTGGTATTTTGTAGTCGTATATGGTACCAAATCTCCCTACCAACAATTATTAATATTCGCCCCCATTTTGGGGTAGTCCCCATATAACCCCCTTTTTTATATTAAAATGGTTATATGATTTGTTCCGCGTTTTGAGGTTGGTTTTAAGACTCTGATGTAATCATTTCACCTGCGGAGGATAACGAGATAAAAAAGTAGGACATAAGGTTCGATAATGAACTATAACCCGCATTTAGACCCAGTCCCTGTATGAAGGTTCCAGAAGAAGAAGTTCCAGAAGAAGATTGGATGAAATCTAAATTTTTCGAAACGTATTTGGTCCAAAGAAACATGGGGTCTAGAACCAATGTTTCGATTAGCCACTGTGTATAATTATCCATTAAAAATTACTGAATTTTTAATTATGGCTTACATAATCCCTTTTTAGAAATGTCGGTATAGGTCCACTTTTTGGCATGTTCCCTATTTTTTCATTTCTAGTACCTGTCAGTATATCTATGGTGGAGGGTATCCAAAGTTCGGCCCGACCGAACTTAACGCTTTTTCACTTGTTTTCACAATAATTTCCACATCGTATATACTCACTCCTTTACGGCCTGTGTATAGGGTATATTTTTATCTGTTTGTGCATTCACTTTTGTACCCATAGCCGATTCCGCAATAATATCCAATGTCAACATTGAAATATACGGATATATATCAAATGTCGTTCGACCATCCGCTTTCTCTGCCAAACATTGTACCGCAACGTTAGCTTGATTATCAAAAATCTCTAGAAATTCTTCGAGAATTTTAAAATGAAATGTTGGTGTAATTGCTTTACGACGTAAATGCCATTTCTTGCCATGGCTCATTAATAGTCCAACTCCCAGCCATTGGTGGAGAATGCCATAATTTCTATGCTTCGTGATATGTACATTGCTGGCCAAGAGTTTTTCATTTAATTCCATATCCATACTCATGACGGCATACCGATTAAAGACATTTAATCGCACTATTGGACCATATTTGGTAAACATTTCAGTCATTCTCTCAAAAATATCTACAATTAAATCAATATTAATTTACACTGCTTCGAATTTCATGTTAATTTATTTATTTTTTGCTCTTCTTACTTTGTAGATTCACTTTGTATATGATGTGTACGGAACCCATTAAAGGAATTAAAAACGGACCCGGCAATTTTTTGAAGGCATTTCGCAAAGGTCTCTTAGTACCATAAGTTAAGAAAGCCAACGCCAGGAGGATTGCAGCGAACACGGTAAGCAATAAATAAAACATTTCACTTCTTTGATCGATAATTCACGACTGCAAATATTATTATTAACTGTCCTCTAGACTGTGAAAATTTATAGGCCTTCATGCTAAATTAATAATATTTCTATACTTAAATTCAATATACTTTGAGTTATAATTCTGCATATATACTGATATTAGCTATGTCTAACATACATTTTTGCGGTCAATAAAATGCAATAATGATTAGAGCTGCAAATGCACTTATTAAAAGTTTCACAAAGCTACAAAATACTTTTTAAAAACTAAATAAATAACAACTTTGAACAAAACACTTAACTAATAGAGGTTTTGGTGTTTTATGGGGCAATGCCAAAACAATGCTCAATATTGATCACTTTTAGAGTACTGAAATCACTTATAGTACAGGGATGAGGGGGTAACGTTATCGGGGGCTACGCGGAAACTTGGGTCAACATTAATAATTCTTGGTACAAGGATGTGCTATACAATGAGAATCCAAAATCCTAAATTACCGTCAATTCGGTCCAAAAACGTGTCAGAAATCCCAAAAATATCAAATATTGGGGGTACCGTTGTATGGTTGCTACTCTGAAACTTGAGTCAATATAAATAATTTTTTGTACTCGTTATGCAATGAGAAGATAAAAGACTACAGCCAAATCGGCTGAAAACTCCGAATATTGGGAAGTACCGTTATATGGGGGCTACACAAAAAAGTGGACCTGTATATCCCATTTGCAATACCAAACATCTTAGGAGTACTTGAAATTTCGATCCATTCTGACAAACTAGATCTTAACCGATTTTCACCAATTGCAATAAAGTTCATGGGCTAAATAATTAACTGTGACAAATTCTGTCTGATTCGGATCAATCTAATTTGTCTTTTATCTGCAGGCAGGTCAAGTTCGAAGATGGGATATATCGGTACACGTTTAGGCATAGCTCCCATATAACAGTTCTTGAGCGTGTTTTTCAACCGAATTCGCTGCAATTTGGTATTTTGTAGTCGTATATGGTAGCAAATCTCCCTACCAACAAGTTTTAATATTCGCCCCCTTTTTGGGGTATATTATACCTCCATAGTATGGAGGGTATATTAATTTTGTTTTTCCGTTTGTAACTCATCGAAATAATCACCGACCCTATAAAGAATATATATTCTTGATCAGCGTAAAATTCTAAGACGATCTAAGCATGTCCGTCCGTCTGTTGTAATCAGCGTTCTTCAACCGAATTCGCTTAAATTTGGTATATTGAGTTGCTATTGGGTACCCAATTTCTCCACAAAAAATTATTCATATAGGTCAATTTTTTTCTGGAAGGCCCCATATAACGGTACCGTCTAATTTTCAGTATTTTGGGGGTTTTGATCGTAGTTTTCAACCGAATTGGATGGAATTTAGTACATTGAGTTCTTATTGGGTAGCAAATCTCTCCACTAAAAATTATAAACATAGGTCAACTTTTTTCTGGTAGCCCCCATATAAGGGTACCCCCCAAATGTCGGTATTTTGGGGTTCTTGACCGCGTTTTTCAACCGAATTCACTGAAATTTGGTACATTTGGTTCTTATTAGGTACCAAATATTTCCACCAAAAATTATACATATAGGTCCAATTTTTCTGGTAGCCCCCATATAAGGGTACCCCCGATTTTCGCTATTTTGAGGTTCTTGAGCACGTTTTTCAACCGAATTCGCTGAAATTTGGTATTTTGTAGTCGTATATGGTAAAAAATTTCCCTACAAAAATTTATTAATATGCACCCCATTTTTGGGGTAGTCCCCATATAACCCCCTTTTTTATATTAAAATAGTTATGCAATTTGTTTCCGCGTTTTGGGTTTGGTCCTAAGACTCTGTTGTAATCATATCACCTGCGGAGAATATCGAGATAAAAAACTAGAACGTAAGTTCGATAATGAACTATATATGAACTATAACCCGTATTTAGACCTAGCCCCTGTGTGGGAGGTACCAGAAGGAGTGGACCGATATTCCCCATCTTCCAACTTGAACTGAGTTTGGAAGAAATAATAAGATGGCCAAAGTTTGTATGAAATCAAAATTTTCTGAAACAAGAATCATCTAGAACCATCTTAACCGTGACATTATCCATAAAGCTGAGGGTATAATTGTCCATTAAAAATTTCAGAAATTTGTTTTATAGTTTACATTGTGGTTTACATAATGTCGATATAGGTCCACTTTTTGGTATTTTCCCTATATTTTCATTTCAAGTACCTGTCAGTATATCTATGGTGGAGGGTATCCAAAGTTCGGCCCGGCCGAACTTAACGCTTATTCACTTGTTTATCATAAAATAGTTATCTGATTTGTTCCGCGTTTTGAGTTCTAAGACTCTGTTGTAATCATTTCACCTGCGGAGGATAGCGAGATAAAATCAATTAGGACGTAAGCCGCATTTAGACCTAGCCCCTGTGTGGAGGTTCCAGAAGGAGTGGACTGATATTCCCCATCTTCGAATTTGAACTAAGTTTGGAAGAAATAATAAGATGGGCAATGTCTGAATGGAATCTAAATTTTCCAAAGAACAATGGGGTCTGGAACCAATATTTTTATGAGGCACATTTTCATCGTGTTAAAGTCTATAAATCCTCATTAGTCAGGTGTATCCAGGCTGAGGGTATTATCCATTAAAAATTTGTGTTATTTGTATTATGGTTTTCATAACAAATTTGGAAATATGGGTATAGGTCCACTTTTTGGTATGTTCCCTATCCAAAGTTCGGCCCGGCAGAACTTAACGCTTTTCCACTTGTTTGTCTTTGAGGACCCCACCAAAAACTTTATGAGCAACATTTCTGTAGAATATTGCGAGAATGAAAAATTGCATCTTGTGATAATTGAAGTCCGGTTCAAAAACTAAGTTGGAAGTAACTTCTAGAAAACAATTCCTCATTTGATTTTAGTAAATATATTTAATATCGAAAAATACATACAATAGCTACAGATCAAGATATGGAGCTATCTCTTCATGTATAATATGGTTGCCAGCAAAAAATTATCATGGCATATCTCCGAACATTGACAAATGGCGAATTTTTCCTTCTGGGGGTTTTCATATATATATATATATATAGAATTTTTCCACCCCGAGCCCATGATTTAGATATTGCCGCGTTTTCCGTTTTCCGATTGTTTTGAATTTCAACGATAAATGTAGCGAATTGTAATTACCCACAGCTTACATTTCATTAATTCATAAACATATCAATTCCTACATTGTTGATCACATGCCACTATAAACATTGCCTGCTGGTTTCTTATTGTTTTCTTTAATTTGAACGATATTTGTAGCAAAGTGTAATTACCCACAGCTGATAAGCTAGTCAACAAGTCTCGTGCCTTTGTTTGTACTCATTCTAACAGCAGCAATACATTATCTATTGCCATTTATACAATTTGTTTTTTTCTTGATAATGTGTATTTTTGTTTATGGAACAACTGAGATAATCCAAATAAAGAACACCTTATCAAAAATCAATCGTTAAATTAAAGATTAAATTTACCTATGGACAAGTGCTTAAAAACAAACATATCAAAACGTTCGGATCCGTGTTCACCCTACGTAACGTATATGAATATTTTTGGTACCATACACCATTAGTCAAAGACTAAAAGCTTTGAAAAAATGTACACGATGTGTATATATATATATTATTTGCAACAAAGTGTAACGTCCCTCTATTGATAAGTTTAATGACCGTTAATTATATACCCTTTAGGAAATGTCTTTAGTAAATGACTACTGACTATTGACAACAATACTACTGACCGAACATACCCAACATAATGTTTTTTAAGAAAATAAAAATAAGAAGAAGCATAGCCATGTTCAGTTGGATGCTAGCATAATCATGATATGTAGACAAGTTTTTGAAAATATGAAGACATGTCGTCAAAAGCGATACAACGGCCCACATTTCGTTCAGGGCGTTTAACCTTCATACCAAATTTTGTACAGTATACTCAATTAGGACCAGATTCATGTGTGCGATTCAAATATAGCTCCCATATATAGTGTCGTCCGAATTAATGCAATTATTTCTTCGATTGAGCCAGGACCTAATTAAGCACAGCGTAATTAAAAAGGTTCTGATAGATGTACATGAAGTTTTTATACCCTACATAACTATGTTGTCAGAGTATTATAGCTTTGTGCAGCCCCAAAAGTTTGTAACGCCGCGAAATATTGGTCCTAGACCCACCTTTAAAAATACCGATCTTCATATCTCGACTAGCTGAGTCGATATAGACATGTGAGTCCGTCCGTCCGTCTGTCCATTATAATTTTTAAACACCATACCGGCCACAGTTGTGGACCGATCTTCACGAAATTTTGCATGTAGGATGGGTTCTGGCCAATGAAGACGCCAATTGTTTTTGGAAAAGATCGCTTAATATGTAGGGGACGAAATGGACCAAAAACTTTATTTTTGTCGGTTTTCTGGTCGCTCCAGAGGCCGCAATTATGGCCCAAACACCGCAAATTTTTGCATGGAAAAGGGGATTGGGCCAAAGAATAAGGATGCCTGTTTTGATAAAGATCGGTCAATATTTAGCGGGTCAAATAGACCCCAACTTGTGTGTGAAAAATTAAAAAATTTGTATTCTATAGCGTATATATTTACCCCTGGAGAACAAAGACCCGAGGAGTTGATAGCATATCCAAGATGAGTGGTTGACCTTTAAATTGATACCATTTATATGGTCGTATGAACTCAACTGTGGGAGTTACACTTAAATATTTACAGGTGCTAATGTATTCATATATTATTTAGTAACCCATTACCACACAAGAGGGCGGAAATATAGCTCTGATCCCTTTGAAATTTTCCATAAGATTTCAGTTATGGTCATTGACAACACCTATAATTTTCGGCGATGTTCAAATAATGAAGTGGACCGAAAACTTAATTTGTTGTGTTTTTTCGAGTCGATGTATACGCCACAATTGAAAGTCAAACATCACAACAGAACCCACGGTGAAGGGAACTGGATAAGTAATTAGAAGGACTGTACAGAATATTAGTAATTCTGGGAAAGTATGTCAGTGTAAGGAAGAGGTGCTATTGACCTCTAATCGGCAACAATGTGTAGATATCACGAAATATTGTCCAGGCTTGGAATAAACATCCACAGGAAGATACAGTTCCGTGGTAGTTGTGTAGGGTATCGTATGGTCGGCCCGTCCGACTATACTGCTCCGCTCACTGGTTTTGTAATCGGTTCAGATTTAGATATAGCTCCCATATATAGTTTCGTCTGATTCTATGAAAATGGAGCACTAACATGCCAATGTTTGTTCGATTGAGTCAAAGTTTTGCATTGCGTACGGAAATTACTTCAGGTTGACCTCAGTCAAATTTTGTTGAAATTGGTTCAGATTTAGATATAGCTCCCATCAGCGACGTAGGCAGAGGGGTGGCGAGGTTTGCAAATAGGTCAACTTGTTATTTTGTCAATACTTAATTTTTAAATTTTCCCAGAAATGTTTGATATTTTAATTTTAAATTTATTCAAACTTCAACTGAGTTTGAGGGAAATATTAAGATGTGAAAAGTTTGGATGAAATCGGTTATTCCCTTCGTGATTTATCGTGCACACCAGTCGGCCAGGCAGACTTGTAAATCGACTTCAAATTATCTGAAGCAGATTTAGTCCAAAGAAACCTGAGATATAAAATCAATATTTCGATGATGGGCATTTTTGCCGTATTATTTTCATTTACCTTTATATTTTCATTTACCTTTATAAATCTAACCCACAATACAAAAATTGTTATATGCATTACTTACTCTTTAACAGCCGATGTGTACGGCATAGATTTATCAATTTGTGCATTGACTTTCGTGCCCATCGCTGTCTCAGCAATCACATCCAAAGCTAACCGGCACATAAATGGATAAATGTCAACAGCGATCTTGCCATCGGCCACCTCAGCCAAACACTGCAACGCCACAGACGATTGTCGATCAAACACTTGTACGAAATCTTCCAATATTTTAAAATGAAATGTTGGTGTAATCGTTTTACGACGTTGGTGCCATTTACGGCCATTGCTTAGCAATAGACCTGTACCCAACCATTGCTTGAGCGTATCATAGTTGCGATGTTTTGTAATTTGCAACGAATTCAACATCAGATGCTCATTTAATTCCGAGTCCATCGAAAATATGACAAAACGTCGAAAACCCCATATTCCAATGATGCAGCCATATTTTCGAAATAGGTTTTCATGTTCTTCGAAGAAATCTGTTGATTAAAAAATAATTTTTGTTTATAAATAATTATTTTTATGGCGGCTGTAATGTACTGACTGACGACATACTTTCATGATTTATTCTACATGCAAATTCTATAGATGCTCGGAGTGACAAAGCATTCAGTCCGGCAATACGTTTATGTACTCTTTCATGCGTATAGCCTATCAGTATGTGACATATATAGAGCAGCAAACAAACGAAAATGATAACAGCGCCCGCAGCAAGTAATGTCATCGGCATCTTCTCCAGCTGGCTGGTGTACATTAACTAAAACGAGTTTTCAATATTTATTGTGCTAACTAGTTGCACAAGGCCGATCTTACAACTTTAGCTGTATTTCAATTGAAAAAAGTGCATAGGTTCGAACCTTTTATACACATTGTTGCATTTGTTCTTATTTTCTTAATCGTAAGGTATTTAAATGTTTTATACAATGTTTTTAAATGGGAGAGGTGTGGGGGGTATTGCTACTTCGGTATCATTATTGGGTTGCTTTCATTGAAGAATTTACATACACATTATCCATGCAACGATGTGTAAGCCGAGGTTATCATGTTGCAGAAACTTGTTTTTTCTTTAAACAGTCCATGCGTTATGTATTGTCTCGAGTGAATTGCACATAAATATGTGTCAAGATGTTACTAATCTGTTATGGCACAGAACCAGTAACGAAAGAATGAAAGTCGAATGGGTGACAACTATAAGATATCCTACACCAATCACTCGCAGATCACACCGTAACACATTAAAACCAGTAAGGAAAGCAGTAAAGTCGGACGGGGCCGACTATATGGTACCCTTCACCACTATGGGTATATTAAACAAGACTATTAACATGAAATTGGATGAAATAATATATGTGATATTTATCCAAATGTGAATCTACCGAGTCGATCTAAAGGCCACAATTATAAGCCGAACATCACAACACTCACGGTGAAGGAAATCTGGACAAGTAATTAGAAGGGCTGTACTGAATATTGGTAATATTCGGGCCAGAGAGTGCAAATATCGCGAAATATTGCCCAGACTCGGAATAAACATCCGCAGAGAGTTAGAGTTCCGTGGTAGTTGTGTAGGGTATCTTATGTAGATGTGGTATACCACATGATGTTAATGTGGTATAGTATAATTTTCACTTCCAATTGATATCTTATATAATTTATTGTTTTTAATGAATGCGAATTAGCTCGAGATTTATGTCTGTTAAGATTTTTAACGGATACGTTGAGTGGAACTTAAATTTTTATTATATAATAATGTCTACACATGTCAATATTTAATTTTTGTATGGAGAAGTTCTTAAAACTCATAGCCTTTGTTTTTCATCCTTGTGGTTCATGGTAGACTCTCATAGAGTACAAATGTTTCACATAGTAATGAGATTTTGTCTAGTGCTGGCCTTTTTTCATGCAGAATCAAGGTATACCACATTACCTACACTTGTGTTTACTGAAGAAATGTCTAGTTTTTTTCCAAATTGGTGATTATGTGGTGCAATCGCGCATATTATTTGATTTTTAGTTCATACTGATTATTTTAATGCTTGAGTAATAACGATTAAAGTACATCCGTAAAACAAAAAATTATTTTTAAACTTCAACCGAAAAAAAGTCAATTTCATGAAAAATTTTATTTTTGGTACTGATTCTCAACGGGATTTAAATAAATTAAACATTTCATTGCTATCTTATTTTTTTGAGAACAGCAAACTATAGAACATGTTTTAGTTATTCTAAAATTTTCAGTTTACAAAAAAAGTGACTATACCACATTACCAACCTATACCACATTCCATTCGCGGGGTCAAAATTTTTTGATTTAATTCGAATCTACACTAATTCAATCGATTTCCTTCACCGTGAGTGTTGTGATGTTCGGCTTATAATTGTGGCCTTTAGATCGACTCGAAAAAAAAACACAAAAAATTAGGTTTCGGTCAACTTTATCCAAAATTATTATCTAATTATCACCGAAAATTATAGGCATTGTCCTTTAGCACAACTGGAATCTCAGGGAAAATTTCAAAGCGATCAGCGCTATATTTCCGACCTCTAGTGTGGTAATGGGTTACTAACTAATGTCTCAGTACGTAAACACCTGTAAATATTTAAGTGTAACTCCCACATCCGAGTATATACGACAATATAATTGGTGTCAATTTAAAGGTTAACCAATCCTCTTGGTTATACTATCAACTTTTCGGGTATGTTCGGTATGTTCCTCAGGAGTAAATATAAACGACATTGTATACAAATTTTGTCATTTTCACACAAACGTCAAGGTCCATTTGATCCGCTAAATATTGACTGATCTTTATCAAAACAGGCATGCTTATTCTTTGCCCGATCCCCTTCTCCATGCAAAATTTCACCGTCATTTTTCCCCTTCACCATGTAAAAATCTTTACCAAGCACAATAATTGCGGCCTCTGGAGCCAACAGAAAATCAGACAAAAATAAAGTTTTTGGTCCATTTCATCCCCTAAATATTAACCGATCTTTACAAACACAATAGGGGTCTTCATTGGCCAGAATCCATCCAACATGCAACATTTTGTGACGATTGGTCAATAACTGTGGCCGGTATCGTGTTTAAAAATTATAGTGGGCAGACGGACGGACGGACACACATGTCTATATCGACTCAGCTAGTCGAGATATAAATTATATTTCGCGGCGTTACAAACTTTTGGGGCTGCACAAAGCTATAATACCCCTGACAACATAGTTCTGTAGGGTATAACCAGTGAGCGGAGCAGTATAGTCGGACGGGGCCGACCATACGATATCCTACACAACTACCACGGAACTCAAATTTTCTGCGGATGCTTATTCTGAGCCTGGGCAATATTTCGTGATATTGGTATCCTCTTACCCGATTAGAGGTAAACAGCACCTCTTCCTCACACTGACATATATTCCGAATATTACGAGTATTCAGTACAGCTATTGTCAAGATTCCCTTCACCGTGTGTTGTGTTGTGATGTTCGGCTTTCATTTGTGGTCCATATATATATTGGAAAATAACACAAAAAATTACGTTTTCGGTCCACTTCAGTCCAAAATTATTATCTGATCATCACAGAAAATTATAGGCGTTGTCCTTGACCATAACTGGAACCTTATGGAACATTTCAAAGCTATCAGCGCTATAGTTCCGCGCTCTAGAGTAATAATGGGTTACTAAATAATGTACGGATACGGAGATACCTGTGAATATTTAGGTGTAACTCCCACATCCGAGCACATACAACAATATAATTGGTCTTAATTTAAAGGCCAACCACTCCTCTTGGATATAATATCAACTTCTTGGGTCTATGTGATTCAGCGGTAAATATATACAATACAAATTTTGTCATTTTTCACACAAAATTCAGGGTCCATTTGACGCGCTAAATATTGACCAATCTTTATCAAAACAGGCATGCTTATTCTTTGACCCGATCCCCTTCTCCATGCAAAATTTCACGATGTTCGGGCCATTATTGCGGCCTCTGGAGCGACCAGAAAAACCGACAAAAATTTAGTATTTGGTCCATTTCATCCCCTAAATATTAACTGATCTTTCCCAAAAACAATAGGGGTCTTCATTGGCCAGAACCCATCATACATGCAAAATTTCGTGAAGATTGGTCCATAACTCTGGCCTGTATCGTGTTTTCAAAAGTTATAATGGACAGACGGACGGACGGATGGACAAACATTTCTATATCGGCTTTTCGAGATATGAAGATCGGTATACTTAAAGGTGGGTCCAGGACCAAAATTTCGCGGCGTTACAAACTTTTGGGGCTGGACAAAGCTATAATACCCCTGACAACATAGTTCTGTAGGGTATAAAAACCAACAACAACAAATGCATATATATATATATATATATATTTACTCTTACAATTGAATATTATTAACAAAATAAAGTTTCATTTTTCCACAACGCCGAAAAGCAGTAATGGTTTCATCTCCCATCCATGGTATTGGATAAATAATTGCCTCATATTTATACGTAAAAAATATCATTCTCACATAATATTTGCAACATGAGAAACACATGTAATGCCTTGGCTGGTTATTCATTATGCCACAACTGTTGAACTGGACTGGTTGGATGCCACCAAAAGTTCACATGGTTTTATGTGACCGGATGTCGGATTATAGTGGTAGGGCGTCGGGTGTCTCATGGCATCGCATTTTACGGCCAATATTCTTTCATTTCAATTAACTATTATTATTTTGTATTATTTTTCATATTGTATTTATTGTATGTACAACAATAAGAGTTATAAATATAATAGGGTAAGGTGAGGACACAATGGCTATGTTCATAATTTATATTGAAATAATAAAACAAATATTGGAACACATTTAAGAATTTATAAATGTAATCACAGGTTTACCACTATCAAATGTAAAATGTACCCTTGCAGAAAAGTCCTGAGAAGAGTTTTAAGAGGAGTTTTTGTTTTTAATCGTAATATGTTATATACTTTTTCCACCCTAATATACACTTGTGCAATATCGTATTACACAATGTATAATATTATGCGTATTTATATTTTTATATCTCAGTGGATTGAAAGGACTTAACACCAGCTCATGTTTCATTCATGCTACGGATTTCATATTCTCTTTCATATAAAATTGGAAAAAAAGATATGCTTTCGTGAACAGTGAGTGGGTTGAATTGGTTCAGGCAGTTTGAAATTAATAAATATAAATGCAAGCCTATATTCCACAAAGTCTTATAAAATTAACCTGTAAGAATATTTTCATATTT
The DNA here is from genome assembly GCF_032173495.1 of Musca vetustissima. Taxonomy (NCBI): domain Eukaryota; kingdom Metazoa; phylum Arthropoda; class Insecta; order Diptera; family Muscidae; genus Musca; species Musca vetustissima. Next base: position 65,323 of record NW_026875216.1, read on the forward strand.
TACGATGCCGCTCGATTTTCCTTATTTTAAGATGTTATCCTCATTTATCAACAGAACGGGATGCATTTAAATATATCTAGTTTTGATGCATGAAACATATAGGTGATATAATTTATAAACGTTCAATGTATGCCCGATTTCAACCAAAGTGATTGTAATTTTGCATTACAGATTTTTGGTGGGGAAAAACACTAATTTGTAGAACATTTTCATAATCAGAGATGGTCCGTCAGAAACAGAGACGTAAATGACATACAGTTCCGACGTATAGTACATACGTCAGAAACCCGACCGAAAACCATTAGTATTTTGACAATGTAGATATTTCCACTAATCAGTTGGGAAATTACTAAAATTCATTTCAAAATATGGTGATTGAAGTAATTACGTTTACTACATTTATTTATTATACACGTATTTATATGTAAATTTATATTTTATACAGGAATTTTAAGTTTTCGATGTTGACAGTCGAAAACCTAAAATTCGTCACACGGACCATGGTTGTTCATAATAGCTCTGTGTTTGGACTTGTACCCTCTCTATCCCCATTTCAGGTATTTAGTTTCGTTTCCGCACAAAGATAACAAAGCAGACTATTATAATTGACAAACTCCTCATATACATTTTCCGATTTCGTATGTGTTCATTATGATCGTGGGTATAAAAAGTTCTCTTGATTGTACATACCTTATAAACAGATGCCACCAGCTTTTCGTAACATGGCAAATTTTAGACACAATTTCCAAAGTCATTCGCTGCAATGTTTTGTCTCGGTTTCTATTGATTAAAAAACTTGTTATAATATTTTGCCTTTTTTGAAAAAAGAAGACATATTTGAAAAATCCGGAGTTCTTCTTGAAAATCCTTCTTGTTGACATATCGCTGTGGTCGCAGACAAAGTTCTCAATCTTCCAAGCAGTATAATAGAACAAATTTGGCTCATTCTTCATATTTATACCCTACACAACTATGTTGTCAGGGTATTATAGCTTTGTGCAGCCCCAACAGTTTGTAACGCCGCGAAATATTGGTCCTAGACCCACCTTTAAGTATACCGATCGTCATATCTCGACTACCTGAGTCGATCTAGACATGTGTGTCCGTCCGTCTGTCCATTATAATTTGTAAACACGATACAGGCCAGAGTTATGGACCAATATTCTCGAAATTTTGCATGTAGGATGGCTTCTGGCCAATGAAGACCCTATTGTTTTTGGAAAAGATCGGTTAATATTTAGGGGATGAAATGGACCAAAAACTTTATTTTTGTCGTTTTTTCTGGTCGCTCCGGAGGCCCCAATTATGGTCCAATCACCGCGATTTTTTGCATGGAGAAGGGAATCGGGCCAGAGAATAAGCATGCATGTTTTGATAAAGATCGGTCAATATTCTGCATGTAGGATTGGTTCTGACCAATGAAGACCCCTATTGTTTTTGGAAAGATCGGTTAGGGGATGAAATGGACCAAAAATTTTATTTTTGTCGGTTTTTCTGGTCGCTCCAGAGGCTCCAATTATGGCCCAATCACCGCGATTTTTTGCATGGAGAAGGGGATCGGGCCAGAGAATAAGCATGCATGTTTTGATACAGATAGGTCAATATTTAGCGGGTCAAATAGACCCTGAATTTTGTGTGAAAAATGACAAAATTTATATTCCATAGCGTATATATTTACTCTGAAGAACAAAGACCCAAGAAGTTGATAGCATATCCAAGAGGAGTGGTTGACCTATAAATTGATACCATTTATATGGTCGTATGTACTCAGATGTGGGAGTTACACTTAAATATTCACAGGTGCTTACGTACTGAGATATTATTTAGTAAACCATTACCACACTAGAAGGCGGAAATATAGCGCAGATGACTTTTAAATGTTCCATGAATTTTCAGTTATGATCAAGGACAACGCCTATAATTTTCGATGATGATCAGATAATAATTTTGGGATGAAGTGGACTGAAAACTTATTTTTGTATTTTTTTGAGTCGGTTTATGGGCCGCAATTGAAAGCCGAACGATACAAAACAACCCTCGGTGAAGGGAATCTGGACAAATAATTATGGGAGGGCGCAAATATCGCAAAATATTGCCCAAGCTCAGAATATAGTACCACCGAAAGTTAGATTTTCATGGAATTTGTGTAGGGTATCATATGGTCGGCCCGTCCGACTTTACTGCTCCGCTCACTGGTTTTTTCTTAATTATTTTTATAAATACAAATTTTAAAATTAATGAAATTATTACGCAATTACCGTCATACCGAATCGACTGTACACAAAAAAGTTTAAATTTCAATACAGCAAATAGGATTCCTTTATCATTTTGACGTTATGCGGAATACCATACAAATAAACAATTAAAAGGTAAGGGATTAAGCAAACTAATTAGTGCAGCAAATTATATAATTTTTTAAAAAATATTAATTTTACAAAGAATGAATTCCGGTAATCTTAGCCGTCAATAAATTAAGGATTATATTGTTGGTGAAATAATGAAAAAAGCGACAACAACAATTTCACAAAAATAATTCCTCAAAAAATATTAATTGTTATTTGTAAGGTTTTATTCATTTTTGGGATTATTGCCAAATTAAATTCGAATTAAATAACAAACTGAAATTCAGCCTGACTATTTCGCAAAAACAAAATATATGGTATCCCAAATAACCAGCCAATACAACTAAAAACAAAATTATTGAAACAAGGTTTAAAATTATATTATTATTTGTCCGCACTATTTTAGATACTTTGCTTTGGACTTCATATAAATGTATTCGTAGTCATAGTTTCAAATGAAATAAGGTGAACATTAACAAGTACTCCACCCGGGTTTAAAATATTGCAAAAATTGCTACGTGATTTTAGTCGATAAAAATCAGTTTAAACAAAAAAGTCCGACACGACCAAATGACGTGATTCGAATGCTGGAATGACTTCCGTTGCATTAGTAATGATGCCAATTGGTTTGCAATACCATCATAGCTGGCTAATGGTGGCAATGATCAAATATAGGAAGGCCAATATTTTTTTTCAAATACTTGGACAGATTTCTCATTACTTTCCTCTACACAATTCTGCGATTTATGGTTTGAATTGACTTTCAAAGTTATTAAATTTCTGGGTAATGAAGTGTGCCAATGCATTTTCTTTTTAAATTATGAATTATTACAAGTGTCCTCATTAGAATTTATTTTTTATAGTGGTTGGCATTAAATATTTGTTCCATGCCAGTAGTCAGCAAAGTAATATCAATATAAACAATAAAGGAATATTCAATTTACGCCAAGAACGATTTCTTGATTATACTCACAACGACTTAAAATTACAACTCCTTCGTAGATCTAAATGACTTTAATAAAAATCTATTTTATAAAGATATGTATTTTATTTCCTTCAATTGGGGTATTATTTCGATTGTTCCTTCTCTTCCATAAGAACCCTTAAGTGTTCACATTTTTTTATTACGATAACAATTTGTGGCTTTTCAGTATTGTTTTATTGATAGCAAAAACTGGCAGGCCATAGACGCCAACATAACAACAAAAATAAAAGGTGCGAAAGGAGAATATTGTACTTGGTTACCCTCACGATAGGAAATGGAACATTCTCTTTTTTATGTAATACATTACAATTGCTTTGTATTTGGAAAACAAAAAAAAAGAAACATCCCAGCCATTGAGTAATAGCGTTTGACTTCAAGTTTTATCCACATTTTATAGCATAGAGCTTGTGGTATAAATTTTTTGGGGCTTTACTTTTGTATATTGAAGAAATTAAACAATTGCCACAGGTGCAATAATAAACCAGTAAGGAAAGTAGTAAAGTCGGACGGGGCCGACTATATGATACCCTTCACCACTATGGGTATATTAAACTGGACTATTAGCATGAAATTGGATGAAATAAAATATGTGATATTTATCTAAATGTTAATCTACGTAGATCTATCCATAAAGTATGTAAATCGACTTAAAACAAATATAAATGGGTCATCCGTTGGGCTATGTCTGTACTTCTAGAAAACGCAACTACATAATTCTATGCTCAATTTTGTACGTTGTGCAAAATTTGATGTCAAACTGACTAACATGAGGAGTTTGATGCCCAATTTACTTGAAATCGGGCGAAAATATATATGGAAGCTCTATCCAAATATTAAGCGATTTCAAACAAAACTTGTGACAGGATAGGTTATACTAATTTCAGAACGTTTTGTTCCTATTGGTTCTTGGTGCGTCAATTACTTAAAATCAATCTATAATAAAAAGGAGCTATATCTAAATCTGGACCGATTTTCACGAAACAACGCAGACATCACTCTAGGCTCAATTCAGTACGTTATGCCAAATTTTGAGCAAAACGAAAGATATATAGGGACTTTGGTGCAACATTTACATGAAATCGGACGAAACTATATGTGGGAGCTATATAGAAATCTGGACCGATTTTCACGAAACTTGGCAGACATCATTCTAGACTCAATTCAGTACGTTATGCCAAATTTCGTGCAGATCGAAGGATATATATGGACTTTGGTGCACCATTTACATGAAATCGGACGAAACTATATATGGGAGCTATATGTAAATCTTGACCTATTTTCACGAAACTTGGCAGACATCATTCTAGGCCTAAATGATTAGGCTGTACCAAATTTCGTGCAAATCAAAAGATATATAGGGACTTTGGGGCACCATTTACATGAAATCGGACGAAACTATATATGGAAGATATATCTAAATCAGGACCGATTTTCATGAAACTTGGCAGACATCATTCTGGGCTCAATTAAGTACGTTATGCCACATTTCGTGCACCTCGAAGGATATATAGGGACTTTGGTGCACCATTTACATGTAATCGGACGAAACTATATATGGGAGCTATATCTAAATCTGGACCGATTTTCTCGAAACTTGGCAGACATCATTCTGGGCTCAATTAAGTACGTTATGCCAAATTTCGTGCAAATCGAAGGATATATATGGACTTTGGTGCACCATTTACATGTAATCGGACGAAGCTATATATGGGAGCTATATCTAAATCTGGACCGATTTTCTCGAAACTTGGCAGACATCATTCTAGGCTTAATTCAGTACGTTATGCCAAATTTCGTGCAAATCAAAAGATATATAGGGACTTTGGGGCACCATTTGTATGAAATCGGACGAAACTATATATGGGAGCTATATCTAAATCTGGACCTATTTTCACGAAACTTGGCAGACATCACTCTAGGCTTAATTCAGTACGTTATGCCAAATTTCGTACAAAATCAAAAGATATATAGGGACTTAGGGGCACCATTTACATGAAATCGGACGAAACTATATATGGGAGCTATATCTAAATCTGGACCGATTTTCACGAAAATTGGCAGACATCATTATAGGCCTAAATGATTAGCCTGTACCAAATTTCGTGCAAATCGAAAGATATATAGGGACCGTTTACATTAAATCGGTTAAATATATATATGGGAGCTATATCTAAATCTGAACCGATTTTTCCCAATTTCAATAGGGTTCGTCCTTGGGCCGAATTAGTGACCTATGCCAAATTTCATCCAATTCGGATCATAAATGCGACCTGTACTTTGTTTACAATTTAACATGGACAGACAGACAGACAGACGGACGGACGGACGGACGGACATGCATAAATCGACTTAGGAAGTGATTCTATGCATATTCTCAAAAGGAACCATGGGTCTATCTCAATTATTTTTGCCTGTTACAAACATATGCACAAAGACATAATACCCTGTACCACAGTGTGGTGAAGGGTATAAAAATGTAGTAAAAGGTAATTTTAAATAAAAGGCGTTAAAATCGGAGGGTATTGCGTATTAACATTAATAGAGGAAAAGTTGTAAAGGTGTACAATACAATCGTAACTGTAGAAGTCTCATTTGTTCCTTATTAGGCGTGAGTCGATTGAAAATTAAAAGGATATTTTATTGCAAAGTAGCCAGTAGTCCCAGTTTGTTGTTTTTATAAAAAAAAAATATTTATTAGTGGGGAATGTATGGCATTGTCAGCCGAGGGGTAAGTCAGTAGTCTTCCCTGCCTTACCCCTTACGGAACTCCCCACTGACCCTCATCAGTTGCCTTATTATACCCTTCACCACACTGTGGTACAGGGTATTATGTCTTTGTGCATATGGTAAATGCACCAAAGGTAAATGGTGCACCAAAGTCCCTGAAAATCATTAGATTTGTACGAAATTTGGTACAGCGTACTGCATTAAGTCTAGAATGACGTGTGCTAAGTTTCGTAAAAATCGGTTCAGATTTCGATATAGGTCCCATATATAGTTTCGCCCGATTTTAGGTAAATGGTGCACCAAAGTCCCAGAAATTCATTTGATTTGAGTGAAATTTAGCATAGCGTACTGAACTAAGTCTAGAATAACGTGTGCTAAGTTTCGTGAAAATCGGTTCAGATTTGGATATAGGTCCCATATATAGTTTCGACCGATTTAATGTAAATGGTTCACCAAAGTCCCTATATATTTTTCAATTTCCACGAAATTTAGCACAGTGTAATGAATTATGTCAAGAATGATGTGTGTAAAATTTCTTGAAAATCTGTTCAGATTTAGATATAGGTCCCATATATATGTTCGACTGATTTTATGTAAATGGTTCACCAAAGTCCCTATATACCATTTGATTTACACGAAATTTTGCATAGTATACTGAATTATGTCTAGAATGATGTGTGTCAAATTTCTTGAAAATCTGTTCAGATTTAAATATAGGTCCCATTTATATGTTCGACCGATTTAATATAAATGGTGTACCAAAGTTCCTATATATCCTTCGATTTGCACGAAATTTGGCATAACCTACTAAATAAACCCTAGAATGATGTGTGTTAACTTCCGTGAAAATCGGTTCAGATTTAGAAAATTTTGCACAACGTGCTTATGATAAAACGTGTGTCAAGTTTTTTTGGAATCCGTCCAGATTTAGATATATCCCCCATATGGTTTCGTCTGATTTTAAGTAGGACCCAAAATATGTCTATTCGGAACAAAACGTGCATAAATTATTCTAACCTAAACTGTGACAAGTATAGTTAAAATCCGTTCATATTTGGATATAGCTTTCATATCTATTTTCATCCGATTTTATGAAAATATTGCACCATACTCTTCATATTTTTTTTCAGAATAGAATGACGTAGTTGCGTGTGGAAGTACAGATGTAGCCCATATATATTTCGAACCGACTTCGTGTTCCAAGTATTCAACAGGTGCACGATTGATATTTGCTTTATATAATTTATATAATTTTGTCCCATTGTGACAATGAACAGCATGTTTATGGATTGATCTAAGTCTATTCACATTTAGATAAAAGTGACATATTTTAGTTCACCCAATTTCATGTTAATGGCCCTTCTGTTAGGATGCATCTGTTAAATGTACCCATAGTGGTGAAGGATATCATATAGTCGGCCCCGTCCGACTTTACTACATTCCTTACTGTTTTTTCTTTTTTTTTGGATATTCTCCCCCAGAAGCTTTTTATTGCTTCTTTACAAAAAGCCTTTCATACCCAAATGTCTCTTGTATGAAAGAATATCAAATCAAAACCGATTCAGAGGCAAACAAACATAACCTCTTCCCAAAGGTTCTGGATGAAATGAATAATATATCCAAGGATCAAATTGAGCGTATTATAAATTTAATTTCTAGTAGGTGTGCTGTCGTAATAAAAAGTAATGATTACGATGTCGATCACTAGCTAAATTAACTTATTTAAAAGAAAAAAATCAAAAAGTTCCTTTAGTTTTGACCAAGCAAAAATTGGGTCAATTTAGTTTTCCGTAGATTAATTTTTATTTCAAAATAAATGTTGTGTTTATATATTTTGTTTTATAAAAAAGAATACATTTATTTCTGAAAATACTTTCACTATTTTAGTTGCTTTAGGTTTGTCCACCAGTGTGTATATATACATAAATCTGAACCTATGCTAAATTGTATCTCAATCGACCATATCTTGTGAGTTTGGTTCCCCTTTTTCATTAAATTCGTCCAAAATATTTATGAGAGTTATATCTACATCTGCCACGATTTCAACAAAACTTCACGTACGAAATCGGTAATTAATTCAGTACTCTGTGCATAATTTTGCCGTAATCCGACCGACCTTGGGAGTTTAGTTCAACTTTTACATAAAATCGAGCCAACATATATTAGGTTGGGGAAAAGAAATCAATTATTTGTATATGCACTACAGGACTTTATTTAACATGCTTCGGAATGTCCGATTTGGGCCAATTATGCACCGTTTTTTGTCCGATTTGTTGCCATTTTAAAGGTAACATCATAATGCCTCTCTCGTAGAAGTCCTCCTCCCTATTTGCAAAAAACTCTAGTATTCGATTTCCACAATCCTTCCTAAATACAAATTGTTTATCATTAAAAAAAGATGATAATTGTTTGGTGCCCGTACTGTATGCATTCAAGACACCTATCCTGTTGGCCAATTCTGGCAGTTTCTGATCAACGGTCTCTGGACCGTTTGATAGCAAACGGTCCACAGAGATCAGAATTTAGCGTTTGGCCATATGGAATCAACTCATAATAAATAATCATCTTCCAGTCCCACCAAATGCATAGCAGAACCTTCCAGGCCGTTAGTCCTGGTTTGGCCACCGTTTGAGGTGCTTCACCGCTCTTTTGCCACGATCGCTTTCGCACAAGGTTATCGTATGTCATCCATTTCTCATCTCCAGTCACCATCCATTCAAGAAATGGGTCTATCTCATTCTGTTTGGCCAAGGCTTCGCAGATGGAAATTCGATCCATCCTATTTTTTATACCCTCCCATTACATAGCTCTCATATATATTTTCGTCCGATTTCAGGTAAATAGTACACCAAAGTCCCTTTATATCCTTCGATTTGCACGAAATTCGGCACAACGTACTAAGTTAAGTCTAGATGTGTGAAATTTCGTAAAAATCGGTTCAGATTTAGATATAGCACCCATATATATTTTCGTCCGATTTGAGGTAAATAATGTAAAGAAGTATCTATATGTCCTTAGATTTGCACAAATTTGGAACACTCGTACTAAATTAAGTCAAGAACGAAGTGTGTTAAATTTCGTGTAAATCGGTATAGATATAGCTCCGATATATATATATATATATATATATATATATATATTCGTCCGATTTTAGGTAAATAGTGCACCAAAGTCACTATGTATCATTCGATTTGCACGAAATTTGGCATAGCGTACTAAATTAAGTCAAGCACGATGCGTATTAAATTTCGTAGACATCGGTTCAGATTTAGATATAGCTCCTATATATATTTCCGTACGATATTAGGTAAATAGAGCACCAAAGTCCCTATATATCCTTCGATTTGCACGAAATTTGGCATAGCGTACTAAATTAAGTCAAGCACGATGTGTATTAAATTTCGTAGACATCGGTTCAGATTTAGATATAGCTCCTATATATATTTCCGTACGATATTAGGTAAATAGAGCACCAAAGTCCCTATATATCCTTCGATTTGCACGAAATTTGGCATAGCGTACTAAATTAAGTCAAGCACGATGTGTTTTAAATTTCGTAGACATCGGTTCAGATTTAGATATAGCTCCCATATATATTTTCGTACGATTTTAGGTAAATAATGCACCCAAGTTCTCATATATCCTTACATTTGCACGAAATTTGGCATAGAGTTTTGAATTTAGGTCTAGAACGATGTTTGTTAAATTTCGTAAAAATCTGTTCAGATTTAGATATAGATCCTATGTATAGTCCCGTCAGATTTTAAGTAAAAGGTGCACCAAAGACCAACAGTTAGGTCGTTTGCAACAACATTTTGCACAATGTACTGAATGTAGTATAGCGTACCGTATGTTAAGTAAGAAGCAGCCCTATATCTGACCAAATAAAAAATTTAATATAAGTTGCTGAATTACATGTTTATGGATCCATTTTCATGTTAATGGTCCTCCAAAAATTCGACGTTTGTTAGCATTCATCTGTTGAATATACCCAAAATGGTGAAGGGTATCATAAAGTCGGCCCCGTCCGACTTTACTACTCTCCTTACTGCTTTCTGTTAATTGCTGTGACACCCATACATCAAGTTAATCTTTGAATCCAGCTTTGTGTAATTGGTTTAAAACAGTTTTCCGGTCGAGTTTTAGATCCTGGGCAATGTTACGACTGCTAACATACCGGTCAACTTCTATCATTTGTCCGATTTTGTCAACATTTTCGACATTTGGATTTCTTTCTCCCCAACTTAATATATGTACGTTGGCCAAATTTTTGTCGCAATCTTGTGACTGGGTTCATCCCAGTCACAATATTGCGACAAAAATTTTGGAATTGGACAAACCTACATATATATGTTACCTATATTGAATTTTTTTCTTCAATTTCAAATGGTTTCGTCTTGGCCAAATAAGGGAACTGCACCAAATTTAATCTCATTCCAACGTTGGGCTTCAAAATGCCAAAAAAAATCGGTCGTTGTAGTTGTAGGTAGGTGTATCCTACACCGATAAAAAATTTAAAAAACTATTTCAACCGCTTAATGCCTCATCCATTAACCATTCTACGAAAATCTTCTTCTGTTGCGTTAATAATGTTGCAATTTTCTACTCATCAAGTGATTTTGTTCAATTGGCTGTTGTTATAGTTTGTAATATTGTCCACACATAATAGATTTTATGTCCATCACACACACACACACACAAATGTAATAAAAGTTCATTGTATGTATACACATAACAAAAAAACGTTTCCTTCTTTAAACATACGAATATACAACCCTGTAGAATGTCCAATGCAATACAATAAAATATCGGCAAAGTTTTTCTCTAAGTATAGTTTGAATTCGAAGAACATCATAAACCAACCAACCACATCGTCTTTGTATTCTACAAATCCATATATTCCTATTCACTGCAATCGAAAGGATATTGTAGTCGTATCAATAAGGGGTTATTATTGACTTTGTTGGCTAAAGTGGCGGACACAAAAGTTTGAGTACAACACTTGTTCAGCTGAAGTTTTCCTTTACAATAATGTTGTAACGAAATTATGTTTTTTTTTTCTTTCAAAGGTTTTTTTCTTTTTCAATAACTTGAAGAAAATATTTTCAGTTGAAGATTTATATATTTATTACATTCAATTTGTTGTTCTTGTTGTTTGTTAACTTAATGTTGCCATACAATTCAATTGAACGTAAATACTTTGATTCATAAAAAATAGAGGAGAGATTTAGGAATCACTGTTTGTGATTGGCGTCATTTGATGAGATTCATGTTCGTAAAGATCAGGAGAAAATAGAAGATGATTTAGCGATGTCCGTATGTCTGAACCTTCCATGCCGTTAGTCCTGGTTTGGGCACGGTTTGAGGTGCTTCACCGCTCTTTTACCACGATCGCTTTTGCATAAGGTTATCGTATGTCAATAAATGGGTCTATCTCATTCTGTTTGGCCAAGGCTTCGCATATGGAAATTCGATCCATCCTATTTTTATGCCCTCCCATTATTTAGTTCCCATATATATTTTCGTCCGATTTCAGGTAAGTAGTACACCAAAGTCCCTTTATATCCTTCGATTTGCATGAAATTCGGCACAACGTACTGAGTTAAGTCTAGATGTGTGAAATTTCGTAAAAATCGGTTCAGATTTAGATATAGCTCCCATATATATTTATGTCCGATTTTAGGTAAATAGTGTACCAAAGTCCCTATATATCTTTCGATGCACACGAACTTTGGCATACCGTATGTCTGTAAATTGAAATTACAAAATTACCAATTGATATAGGATGCTGTGTATAAAAGATTATTTTAGGCATAGTCCTCAATATGTCATGCACAGCTGATGTTTGTATCTTGAATGTATTTTTCCTTAATTAAGGGAACCCCCCCCCCCATACTCGATTTTCTATTTTTAAGATCTAAATGGGCTGGTAAATGAATACCAATGCTTGTTGAGGTTTGTAACTTGGCACATATATATTTGAAGATTTAAAAAGGAAGAAAAATAATTTATCAAAATTTGTTGTTGTTTTGTTGTTGTTTTTTGGGTTCAAAGAAAAGTCCATATTTTCGATGGCGGGCATGATAACTAGTCACTGGAACATTGGAATCCGAAAATTCCAAGTGTGTTAGAAAGAGGACATGTCTGTCTCTCGTATGAACTAGGATTATTCACTTCGCACAACAATTAACAAAATGGCGGAACTTTGAAAAATTTTTTATGGAAAATAGCCTATTTTTTATTAGTTTTTGAGTTATCGTACCCGCCATTCGTTTTGAGAAAAACGCGTTTAAAGTTTGAGAAGCCCTTTAGCCGTCACTTGATGCTGAGACAATAAATCGGCTATATCTTCAAGAGTTCTTGAGATTTTCACTTGAAATTTTGTAGGAACATTCTAGAATTAGAGTAGATTCGAATTAAATCAAAAAAATTTGACACCGAGAATGGGGGGTCCCCTTACAACTCTTAAAATTCCTGTAATATGCCTTCGACAGAACTTCATTCCACCATAAACTCTTTCAATAGTTTTTCCTTTTCATCATTTTCGTTGGTTGATATTAACAACACAATCACCCCGTGACTCGGTTCAATTAAACCTATCAACGTTTTAAAATAAAGAAAGTCATGAATCATTCCCGAACACAATAAACTATTTATAGTCTTCAACGTCGATTGTGTATATGTGTGTGTGTGTGTATGTCCAATGGCACATTCGACTCCATTTATTGTTTCACATTCGTTGAAAACACCACGAAATTCCACCAAAAAACAGAAACGAAAAGTTATGGCCATGCAGTTAATCTTCGAAATAACCTCCTTGTACATGTGGGAATATCGAGAATATTTTATATTGTGCAGGAAACATTACAGCCTTTATGCGTTTACGTAACAAGCTGGTTAATTGTAACACAGCCATTACCAATCGATGGCAATTAGTTTTGGCAAAAACTGCATTGTATAGGTTGTAGTAAAAATTGTATGATTTTTGTGTTTTGTATTTACGATAAAAATAGTAATGGGGTATATAGAATAAATTTAAAAATTATCCAAGGTATATGGATTTAAGAGTATTTTTATGAAACGGGGACAATTTCTAAGTTTAAACCAGTAAGGAAAGTAGTAAAGTCGAGCGGGGCCGACTATATGATACCCTTCACCACTACGGGTATATTAAACAGCTGATGATATTTATCTATATGTGAATCTACCTAGATCTATCCATAAACATATCATTCGTTCGTTACAATGGGACAAAAGTAGGTGAATCGACTTCAAACGGGAGCCATATCTAAATCTCAACCGATTTCACGAAACTTGGCACCCATCATTCTGGACTAAATTTACATTAAATCGGACGAAAATATATATGGGAGCAATATCTAAACCTTGACCGATTTTCTCGAAACTTGGCAGACATCACTCTAGGCTCAATTCAGTACGTTATGCCAAATTTGGTACAAATCGAAAGATATATAGGGACTTTGGTGCATCATTTACATGAAATCGGACGAAACTATATATGGGAGCTATATCTAAATCTGGGCCGATTTTTTCGAAACTTGGCATACATCACTCTAGGCTCAATTCAGTACGTTATGTCAAATTTCGTGCAAATCGAAAGGTATATAGGGACTTTGGTGCGCCATTTATATCAAATTGAACGAATCTATATATGGGATCTCTATCTAAGTCTGGACCGATTTTCACGAAACTTGTCAGATATCATTCTAGTCTCAATTCATTACGTTATACTAAATTTCGTGCAAATCGACAGATATATAGGGTCATTGGTGCACCATTTACCTTAAATCGGACGAAAATATATATAGGAGCTATATCTATCTGAACCGATATTTCCCAATTTCAATAGGGTTCGTCCTTGGTCCAAACAAATGCGCTGTGCCAAATTTCATCCAAATCGGATTATAAATGCGACCTGTACTTTGTTTATAATTTATCACCAACAGACGGGCGGACGTGCATAAATCGACTCAGAAAGTGATTCTATGCATATTCTCAAAAGGAACTATGGGTCTATCTCGTTTCCTTTTGCCTGTTACAAACATATTTTTATAACCTTCACCACACTGTGACACAGGGTATTATATACCACAGTGTGGTGAATGGTATAAAAATACGATAAAATGAAGTTAGCCAGTAAGGATAGTACAAAAGTCGGAGGGGGCGACTATATAATATCCTTCACCACTTCGGATCTATACAGAGATGCTCGTACTTGCAAAATCTTGTCAAGGAATCGGACGAAATTATATATATGATCTACAAAGGCTTATGAATCAATTTAAATCAATCCATACCCATATCATTCTAAAATCGATGCAAAATTCCATGTCATCGGGCAGACTTGAGTTCTTTGGTGTACCATTTGTATTAAATCGAGCAAAAGTATATATCAGAGCTATATATAAATCTGAACCGATTTGTAGAAAACATGACATACCCCATTCGGTATGCTGCAGCAAAGCGTTCCGTCCGGATCGTAAATGGGTGGGCATGCATAAATTGGCTGAGAAAGTGATATTACTTTTAAGCCGTTTCTCCGCAGAAAATTTTCGATATTGGTCAATATCTTGAGAGAGCCTTACATGCAAGTCCCGCCTACTTTTGGTGGCATGCCTAAGTGATTGTTTATTTGGTGTATAAGGTCATTCGTGGATAGAATAATATCTTTGCAGAACTTTTTCCAAGTAGGTCCATATTTGGTGCTTTAAACATTTTTAATTAATTTCCCCGCAGAAGTGGTTATGATTTGCCATTCAGGATTTTTGTGAAGCAGATAATTATCTTTGCGGAACATTTTTTATAGAGGTACATTGTTTTGATATAACCCCATTTTTGGTATTGTGAAAGTTTTAACTGAATTTCCGCAACAAATATGAACCGATTTTCTCCAATTTAAAAAGGGTTCGTCCTTAAGTGATCTATACCAAATTTTATCTTATTCGGATCGTAAATGCGACCACTACTTTGTTTACAAAAATGCGTGGATGGGCGGACATGCATAAATCGACTGAGAAAGTGATTCTGTGCATATTCTCAAAAAAAGTGTTCATGACATTTTTAGAATACGAAGCACTGCGTCATGTTAATGACATCCACCCGAAATGTAGCAAACATTAATTCTTTTAAGGTACTTTTCGACCACTTTTTGGGGTTTTAACTGAATAGTTATATTTCGCGTAGATCCATAAAGAGTGTCATAAAAAGTATCTAAGTGTCAAGTCGACGAGAAATTACGCGGCCAGCAAATGTATCTTACAACCAATGAGCGGATCAGTATAGTCGGACGGGGCCGACTATATGATACCCTACACAACTACCACGGAACTCTAACTTTCTGCGGTTCTATGTTCTGAAACTGGGCAATATTTCGTGATAATTGCACCCTCTTGATCGATTATAGGTCAACAGCTCCACTTTCTAACCCTAGCATATTTATTTATTTTATTTTATTTTTTTTTTATTTATTTATTTATTTTTTTTTTTTTTTTTTTTTGAAGTGAATTTTTACGCCATAAAATAAAAAACTGGTCACTTTAGGTTTTGGTTGATTTGACCCTCGGAATATTGACCGATCATCATCTAAACAGCCGCTCCAAGTATTTGGTCACATAATTGCCTCTAGAGCGACTAGAAAATCTGACAAAATTAAAGTTTTCTGTTCATTGCACCCCCTGAATGAAATCTCAACTTCACCGAAAACTATAGGCGTCGTCCTTGACCATAATTGGAACATCCTTTACAATTTCAAAGCGATCAGCGCGACATTTTCGTCCTCTAATGGAGTAATAGTAATACTATACAGTCACATTTACCTTATTATGTATAACTCCTATATCTGAGCACATCCGACAATGTAATTGGTATCAATTTAAAGGCCAACCACTCCTCTAGGATACACTATCAACTTCTCGGGTATATGTCCTTCAGGAGTAAATATATACGCTATAGAATGAAAATTTTGTCATTTCTCACACAAAAGTCAGGGTCCATTTGACCCGCTAAATATTGACCGATCCTTATCAAAACAGGCATGTTTATTCCTTGGCCCGATCCCCTTCTTCATGCAAAAATTCGCGATGTTTGGGCCATAATTGCGGCCTTTGGAGCGACCAGCAAAACTCAACAAAAATTAAGTATTTGGTTCATTTCATCCCCTGAATATTAACCGATCTTTACCAAAAACAATAGGGGTCTTCATTGGCCAGAACCCATCCTACATGCAAAATTTCGTGAAGATTGGCCCATAACTGTGGCCTGTATCGTATTTACAATCTTTACCAAAAACGGACGGGGTCACACATGTCTAGAACTCATCTACATGCAAAATATTAAGATCGGAATACTGTGGCCTGTATCGTGTTTACAATATTACGTGGCGTTACAAACTTTTGGGGCGGACACAAAGCTATAATACCATGACGAGACATTACTGTAGGGTATAATATTACGTGGCGTTACAAACTCTTGGGGCTGCACAAAGCTATAATACCATGACAACATAGTTGTGTAGGGTATAATAAACCCATATTCGCTTGAGTTGTGAGACATGTGGCACCGTCTTGCTCAAACTACATATCATAATCTTCAATAGCAGATACAAGAGTCAGTTTTTATATGACCATAAGGCTCCGAATTAACGGTAGCAGATTCATGTTCGAAGAAATAAGGTCCAATCACACCTTGGGACCAAAGATCGCACCAAAAAGTGATTTTTTCTGGATGTGGTGGCGTCTGTATGTCATCAATGCTCAAAATCCGTTTATATACCAGCACACTGAAAATCGCCGTAATTTTAAATCAAGCCTATAACAATATTGTGTTACTGATTACATTATGTGTCATGATCTTAACAAATTCATATGTGTCTCAAACTGGCTGTTTTTATTGTTGTAAATCATAAAACAAAATCAAATTATTAACAATCATCCTTAATGGAATTTTGTTTAAAAATAAAATTGTTAATATTTGTCTCTGACAGTAGCAGCATTAGTATAGATGTTAGTTAGTTAGCTTACCTTCGATTTCTCAATAAATCTAATAACATAATTTCGAATTACGTTTTTTTTCTGTAGAATCAAATTCATTCGATTATGAGAAACCAAAAATCAAACAACAAAATTTATGTTATTGCAAGATATGAAATATTGCCTAAAGCAATAAACGAGAAAAATCAAAATAGGAAATACAACAAAGTTATCTTTGTATTTGTAAAAATTTAATAAAGTCATAGAAATTGAGGATACAATTGACCACTACACTATAGACAATCAGTAATCTCAGGTTTTATCTTTTCATTGCTTTGTCTAGTTGTTTTTGGTTTTGCTATGTATGTTTACACTGTGTGTGATCAAATACTACTGGTGGTAAGGGGGCACGTTATCAATTTGGTCATTGTTTTATAACCATTACCACCCTGAAAGCAAACATGCACCCCCTCTAACATGTAAGTGATTTGGTCAAATCATTGTGTGTGTGTGTCTGCCTTCATGTAAGTAAATGTGTGGGCCACATTTGATGCCGGTACATCAACGTATTTTGTATAAATCTTTTATTGGACTAAAGGGACCTTGTCAGTACGGAATGGAACACAACAGAACGCAATCCAAACCAAAACCAATTCCATTGCATTAGTCTACTTGATTTAATTTGATGGGAGAATTGAGTCTGAATCTCAACATTATAGTCGTACCGACCAAACGAATGGCAGCTCTAAAAATAAATTGGATTTGTAACAATGGCTCGTTGGCTCGTCGCCTCCATTCCAAGATGTTATTTTTTTTCTGTTTCATCGTCTTCTTAACACCATGCCAAGAAAATGCTAAAAGTTTATCGAAAGTAAAACCAAGTAAATAATCATAAAGTTTAGTTAAAAATTTCCTGTTGGTCAAATTAACACCCAAAAGTCATTTGGTTAACAAGTTTTAAGATTAACTAACAATTTGCCGAGGCAAGTGAAATTAATTAATTTATTTTTATTGTTGAAAGTTTTAAGAAATTGTTGTGTCCCGAATAATTGGAGATTAGTAGTTACATATAATTGGGATTGAAATGTACTCGCAATAATTTACGAAAATAATTAAAAGAAAAAATTTTAAATAACAAATGTTTACTACTAATTTATAAGTCGCTGTTTCAACGTACAGGTAATTCAAATGAAACCCGTCTTTCGCCTATGGAGAAATGTAGTGATGGGGGATTTATAAGTTTATTTATTCAGTTGGCAAAATTTTGGGAACCCAGATCAGTATACAATTATAGGTTGATTTAGCAATTTTCGTCTGTTGAAATTGTTACGGAGGTTCACATATTTTAGATAGATCATGAAAACAGCTGTAGAGTTCTTAATGTAAACGTACTGAGAATAATTTTTGAATATATGTCCACCAATGTTTTAATTTTTTTTAAGTTCGCTTTTTCCAAACATGAAGACGTCATACTATTTTCCACAAAGGATCAATATATTCGAAATATGCAATGATTCTCATTTTTATTCCAAGGAGATTCCATACATTTTTGATCAGAAATAAATCAATGCCCATATAGTCATGTTCGTCTTCCTCTCTATTGTCTATAGAGATCGCAATTCTTAATTTTACAGATACATACACATGGAATAAATCGGTCCTTTTTTATACCCTCCACCATAGTATAGAGGGTATATTAATTTTGTTTTTCCATTTGTAATCATTTCCGACCCTATAAAGTATATATATTCAAGATCAGCGTAAAATTCTGAGACGATCCAAACATGTCCGTCCGTCCGTCTGTTGTAATCACTCTAGCGTCTAAACGATTTGAGATAGATCGCCAAAATTTTGCACAGAGTCGTCTTTTATCCGCAGGCAGGTCAAGTTCGAAGATGGGATATATCGGTCCACGTTTAGGCATAGCTCCCATATAAGGGTACCCTCCAATTTTCCGTATTTTGGGGTTCTTGAGCGCGTTTTTCAACCGAATTCGCTGAAATTTGGTACATTTGGTTCTTATTGGGTGTCAAATATCTCCACCAAAAAATAATTATAAATTTTCGCTATTTTGAGGTTCTTGATCACGTTTTTCAACCGAATTCGCTGACCAAAGAATAAGCATGCCTGTTTTGATAAAGATCGGTCAATATTTAGCGGGTCAAATGGACACTGACTTTTGTGTGAAAAATTACAAAATCTTTATTCTGGGGCATATTTACTTGCTCCTGAAGGACATATACCCGAGAAGTTGATAATATTTCCAAGAGGAGTTGTTGACCTTCAAATTTATACCAATTATATGGCCGTATGTACTCTGATGTGGGAGTTATCCGTAATTAGGTAAAGGTGACTATGTGCCTAGTATTACTATTACTCCCTTAGAGGACGGAAATATCGCGCTGATCGCTTTGAAATTGTACATGAAGTTCCGATTATGGTCAAGGACGACGCCTATAGTTTTCGGTAAAGTTGAGTTTTCATTCACGGGGTGCAATGAACAGAAAATTTTAATTTTGTCAGATTTTTCTAGTCGTTCTAGAGGCAATTATTATAGCAGAACATCACATATTTGAAAGGGAAAGGGATCTGACCAAATACTTAGATTGGCTGTTTAGATGATGATCGGTCAATATTCCGAGGGTCAAATTAACAAAAACCTAAAGTGACCAAATATAAATAAGTGCAAATATCACGAAATATTACCCAGGCTCAGAATATAGAACCGCAGAAAGTTAGCTTTTCGTGGTAGTTGTGTAGGGTATCATGTGGTCGGCCCCGTCCGACTACTCTGCTCCGCTCACTTGTTTATATTAAAATAGTTATGCAATTTGTTTCGCGTTTTGGGTTTGGTTCTAAGACTCTGTTGTAGTCATATCATCTGCGGAGGATATCGAGATAAAAAACTAGAACGTGAGGTTCGATAATGAACTATAACCCGTATGTAGGCCTAGCCCCCGTGTGGGAGGTAACAGAAGGAGTGGGCCAAAGTTTGGAGGAAATCAACATTTTCTGAAGCAAATTTAGTCCAAAGAAAACCATTTTAACCGTGTCAAAGTCATTATCCATAAAGCTGACGATTAAAAATTTCTGAAATTTGTTTTATAGTTTACAATGTGGTTTATATAACCGGTTTGTGGAAATGTCGATATAGGTCCACTTTTTGGTATTTTCCATATATTTTCATTTCAAGTACCTGTCAGTATATCTATGGTGGAGGGTATCCAAAGTTCGGACCGGTCGAACTTAACGCTTTTTCACTTGTTGATATTCTAAATGTTTTCGGTATTTTAAAAGTTGTATCCTCGTTTTTGCAACCAAAAGAGCTGTTATTTTACATTATAGGTTCTTGGAGGATGAAGCTCCTATTTTTAGTATTTCGGAAATTACAAGGTCATAGCAACATTTTTCTACGGAAGTTGCTGTAATTTGGCACATAAGCCCCGCCTACTTATGGTAGTACTTGACGCGTGTCGAAGTGAATCTTAATTTGGCGTTTTAAGGTTCTTCATGGATAAAATAATATATTTGCAGAACTTTTTCCAAATAGGTCCATGTTTGACATAACTCCTATATAAAGGCATCGCCCCATTATTTGGTGTTTTAAAAAATGTAAATAATTTCCCCACAGAAATGGTTAGGATTTGTCATACAGGACATTTTTTGGAGGCAGAACATTATCTCTGTGGAACATTTGCAATAGGAATTGTAAAAGTTTCGGTATTGTAAAGGTTTTAACTGAATTTCCGCAACAAAGTGATTGTAATATGGCTTTCTGGTTTCTTAGGCCGTAGCCCTCATATGAAGGCTCCAACGAAGTATTGAAAATTTGACATTCCATGATCTTAGAGGTTGAAAAACATATGTATAAGTCTCATATACAGGTCCCGCACAATTAAAGGTATTTTGATCTTCGTAGGCCCCTTTTCGGTCGAAATGATTGTAAATTGCTAATTGTTAGCCAAATTCTCCAAATAAATTCTCCAAATTTTTAGTGCAAGTCAAAATTTTGACATATAATATGTATGACAGTCCAAATTTACGGAGTCTAACAAGCATAATAATTATTTTCTTCTGGTTTATTGTTGGAAGTTTCGAACTAATATTTATGTAGATTCTCATTCTATTAAAAGTGATGTCGCTTATCGAAAATTACATGCCACCAAAAGATAAAGAAAATAATCAATGTGAAAAAACATTCAACTTTTTTAATTTCAAACAATTTTCTACGCCAAAAACTTCAACAATAACATTATCAGCAGTTGTAGAAGTTTGTTGGACATCTGTTTTTTCTCTTCGGCAGCACAATTATGTACATTAATTTACTTCATAATTGTACAACATAATGTAACAGCTTACAATTGACTTCAAATAATTTCATTAACATTTTTCAATCAACAAATAAAAATAAAAAAAAAAACAGAAAACATAAAACAGCACCGGAAATGAAAGTGAGAAATGTTATTTTTGCTACATTTTTTTTCAATGGCATTCCTTCTCTAGCACAACCGTCATGAAAAAGTTTGTAATTCATGTTTTCATTAAAATTTTAATAACTGCACACTTTTTTGGGGTAGGAATGAGCGAAAAAAATGTATTTCAATTTAATCGTTTTTATTTGTGTGCTCCTCCGCCTCCTCACTCTTGCGATAATTTGATAAGGGCAAATGTCCTGCTGCTAACTATGAATGAATGGTCTGTTCAACATCACCACCCCTGGCCATTAACTGTCTATAAATATAACCTTGATAGCCATTTCAAATATTCAACTCTCGCTTCTCATTTCCGGTAGTTAAGTGCTGTATATATTTCCACTGTTTTGATGGACACCATGAAAAAAACGAATAATGAAGTATAAATGAATTAAGGCTATTGAAAGTTGTTGTTTTTTAGCTGAGTAATATGCAATGGATTTGTAACACTCTATAGTAAATCTGAAATAATTTATAACTTTGGATACCCTCCACCATAGATATTTTGACGGATACTTGGAATGAAAATATAGGGAACATAACAAAAAGTGGAGCTATACCGACATTTTTACAAACCGATTATGTAAAACATAATGTACACCAAATAAAAATTTCAGCTTATGGCTAATGGGGGTGTATACACTTTGATACAGTGAAAATGTGCCTCATCGAAATATTAACCCCAAATAATATAGACCCCATGTTTCTTTGGACCTAATCCGTTTCAGAAAATTTTGATTTCTTCCAAACTTAGTTCAAGTTCGAAGATGGAGAATATCGGTCCACTCCTTCTTTGCGCGGAACAAATCGGATAACTATTTCAATATAAAAAGGGGGTTATATGAGGACTACCCCAAAAAGGGGACGATTATTAATAATTTTTGGTGGGGAGATAACATATACGACTACAAAATACCAAATTGCAACAAATTCGGTTGAAAAACGCACTCAAGAACCCCAAAATGCCGAAAATTGGAGGTACCCTTATATGGGGGCTATATGAAAAAATGAACCTATATTCATAATTTTTGTGGAGAGTTTTGTTACCTATTAAGAATTCAAATAACCCCAAAATACCGAAAATTGGGGGGTAAGCTTATATGGGAGCTATGCCTAAACGTGGGCAGATAAAGCCAATCTTCGAACTTGACATGCCTGCAGACAAAAGACGATTCTATGCAAAATATTGGCTATCTATCTCAATTCGTTTAGACGCTAGAGTGATTACAACAGACAAACGGGCAAACAAACAGACAGACGACAATGGCAATATCGTCATACAATTTTAAGCTGATCAAGAATATATATACTTTATACGGTCGGAAATGATTATTTCGATGAGTTACAAACGGAAAAACTAATCAATATACCCTCCATACTATGGTGGTGGGTATAAAAATAATTTGTATGTAACCTTGACACATAGTATAAGCATGAAAAACTATAATGGTATTGTATATCGTTTTGTATAACCTCCATGTAGTGCTACCTTAAATTTTTGGCATTTTGAGGAATTTAGAGTCCAATTAAGCAACCTGAGAGTTTTCTCCTGTCACCAATTAACATGGGTACTTTGAATATACACTTCAAGGTAAAGGGTATGCAAACTTCCCGATTTTTTCCTTGTTTTTAGTTCATCATAACGAGTATGCTATTCTGTTTAAGGCGCCCCCCCTTCTCCGGGTCAAAGAAATCACTTTCTGAGTCGATTTATGCATGTTCGTCTGTCCGTCCGCCTTGTTAACAAAGTTCAGGTCGCATTTAGGATCCGATTTGGATGAAATTTGTCACAGTCACCTAATTGGCCCATGGACGAACCCTATTGAAATTGGGAAAAATCGGTTCAGATTTAGATATAGCTCCCATATATATTTTCGTCCGATTTAAAGAAAATGGTGTACCAAAGTCCCTATATATCTGTCGATTTGCACGAAACTAGACACACCGTAATGAATAAGGTCTAGAATGATGTTTGCTAAGTTTCATGAAAATAGGTTCAGATTTAGATATAGCTCCCATATATATTTTCGTCCGATTTAAGGTAAATGGTGTACCAAAGTCCCTATATATCTTTCGATTTGCACGAAACTTGACACACCGTAATGAATAAGGTCTAGAATGACGTGTGTTAAGTTTCTGAAAATCGGTGCAGATTTAGATATAGCTCCCATATATATCTTCGTCCCATTTAAGGTAAATGGTGTACCAAAGTCCTATATATCTTTTGATTTGCCCGAAATTGGGCATAGTAAAATGGATTAGGTGTAGATTGATGTGTGTTAAGTTTCGTGAAAATCGGTTCAGATTTAGATATAGCTCCCATATATATCTTCGTCCCATTTAAGGTAAATGGTGTACCAAAGTCCTATATATCTTTTGATTTGCCCGAAATTGGGCATAGCAAAATGGATTAGGTCTAGAATGATGTGTGCTAAGTTTCGTGAAAATCGGTTCAGATTTAGATATAGCTCCCATATATATTTTCGACCGATTTAAAGTAATTGGTGCGTCAAAGTCCCGATATATGTTCCGATTTGCACGAAATTTGGCATAGCGTAATTAATTAGGTCTAGAATAATGTGTGTTAAGTTTCCTGAAAAATTAGTAGCATGCCAAAATCCGTTCGGATTTTAATATTGCTCCTATATGTAGCTCACATATAGATTCATTGTGTAGAATATCATATAGATGGCCCCGTCCAACTTCTGTCTTTTCTTTACAGATTCCAATAAAAAATATCCTAGACATGAGCACTATTTGAAATCTCAGACCACGAAAATGTAAAATCAACATACAATATGATTCTGATGCAGAATATCTATGTAATTTTATGGGATCTCAGAGGGATGGTACAAGCGGAATTGTAAAGTAAACACACCATCCATATTATGGTGAATGGTATAAAAAAGAGAAGCGTTAAAAACTCATTAAAAGTTTTTTTTCAGCCCATTTACAAGTAATTTGTAGATTGTGAGCTCACAGGTTGTAACAGGATGAATATTAGTTTGGGGAAAAATAAATCCATTATTTATTTATTTTTTGTAAATGGTTTAGATTTTTAGCCGCTTAGCTTGCATTTTCGCCTTTGTCAAAGAAAAACTGTAAAATGTACCGAATTTTTTCTTCGTTCACTTCCATTTTTAACACCTTGTAACTCACAACTGAATGCACCACACAAAAAACAGCAAAATATTTTTTTAATGCGAAATTTCACCCTTTCAACGAGCATAAATCTGAAATTGTTTAATCGATACTTTACGAGAAATCTATCAGTACAGCCATATGCCAACTCATAATATTAAAGAAGGTTAAAAAATACGATCTGTTGTATCTCTGTTTTCTTCCGTTCATGATTTTCCTTGCGTTTCATTCATTGAATGTAACCAAAAAAATAAATATTTCGTTGCACAATCATACAGTGCATTATATTATTGAAATATTACATTATTGATTCATTCATTGTTATCCAACGCATACAATAAACGTATTTCACAAAACTTTCCGAACTATCTGGCATCATTTGGCAAACAATTCAATTGTAACCCAATTAATTTTCTACGCCTCAAAAACATAACAACGGTCCATGGCATGCATAATTTAGAATTTATTATGCAAAACTTTACCGTACAACACCCGACGAGGTCGTATAGCCGTATTATGTCAATAGCGGTGGTTGGTAATCCCCAATACACAGGTGAATCAATGTGTCTGTCTCATAAGTAAAACTCATCCTCACGGAAGGAAAGGAAAAATACAACTGTTCCCCACACAATCGTGCATATCAACAAATATTACCTAAATCAAATTTCTGCATATCCCAAAAGGCGGTTAGAGGGTTGGGGTAATATGAAAAAAAAAAAATCAAAAGAAATGGATAGAAACATGCGGAAAATATTCACACAACTCGACTCGTCTTAAACAAAAAAAATATTCACAAAAGGCGAGCAAGCGTTTTTTATTTTATTTCATTGTGGCTTGCCGTTTGGCATCACACAATACTTTGGGGATGCAACAGCCTCCAAGGAATTGCTAAACGAGAAGGTATGTAAAGATGCAAGGGCAGGGCAGGGCATCCAAAGGAATGAAAATGCCTGGCAAATCTTCTTATTTAACTTGTATGCAGTTATGGCCCCCTCAAACTGGAGTTACAGGTTTTAGATTTTTTCTCTAAGATTGAGGTGAAAGCCTTGCTAGCTGGCATTATATGAATGCCGACATTCAACCACAAGAAACGAAAACACTCACTGAAAGTATTCCACTGAATAAAAGAACGATAAACCATGAGCTTCCATAACGTCAACATTGCACCAACCTTCACTCGTGGGAAATTCTCAATCATATTACACATACATACCAACACTTGAGCATAGCAGTGTAGTTTCACCTTCAGGCCGTCAAGCTTTGTGCTGATTTTGGCGAGAACAAAGAAATAAAGTTGAATTGTATTTTCGTGTGTGGTAGAATATCGTCGTATCATTTCAAATCATGTGTGAGTTTATAATGCCAAAAAGAAAACTTTTGAAATATTATTCTTAACAAAAAAGTTTACCCGAAATTATATCCCATCGCAGGATTACACGATTTGTATAATGATATGTACATAAATGTGGTTGGAGTTTTAAAGAAAACTTATGGTAAAAAACAGTTGAAACGGTTGAGGCTACTGCAGATAATATAACGTACCCGATATAACGTACAACGATAGAAACAACAACATGATTTCCATGTGGATGGTATAAAAATTCTGTTAAAACTAGAAATGCTAAAAAAAAATTTTAAGATCTCACGCACTTCTATTGAAAATGGCATCCTTCAGGCTCTATTATTGGGGACCTCACGCTCTTTTATAGAAATTGAAGACCGCAGATATTCTTTTGAAAATAGAATGCCGCTAGAACTCTTCTTTTGAAAATAGAGGACTTCAAATTCTTCTATTATCCAGTAAGGAAAGCAGTAAAGTCGGACGGGGCCGACTATATGATACCCTCCACCACTTTGGGTATAGTCAACAGATGGAATCCTAACAGACGTCGCATTTTTGAAGGGCCATTAAAATGAAATTATACATGTCATTGTGCAACATATACTAAATTTTTGTCAGATCTAGAGTTGCTTCATACAATGGGACAAAATTATGTAAATAAATTTAAAGCAAAATATCGAAATCTAAACCGATTTTATAGGAACTTGTCACATGTTAGGTTACACTTATTTCAATATGTTTTGTGCATTCGGCCACATTTTGAACTCTTCATTTACTTTGGTACATCATTTACATAAAATCGGACGAAAATATATATGGGAGCTACATCTAAATCCGAACCGATTTTTACGAAATTTAACACACATCTTTCTAGACTTAATTCAATAAGCTATTCAAAATTGCGTGCAAATCGAAGGATATATAGGGACTTTGGTACACTATTTACCTTTAATCCGACGAAAATATATATGGGAGCTATATCTAAATCTGAACCGATTTTCACGAAATTTAACAAACATCGTTCTAGACTTATTGAAGGATTTAGATGTACTTTGGTGCACTATTTACCTAAAATCGGACGAAAATATATATGGGAGCTATATCTAAATCTGAATCGATTTTCACGAAATTTAACACACATCTTTCTAGACTTAGTTCAGTACGCTGTGCCAAATTTCGTGCAAATCGAAGGATATATAGGGTCTTTGGTGCACCATTTCCATAAAATCGGACGAAAATATACATGGGAGTTATATCTAAATCTGAACCGATTTTTCCCAATTTAAAAAGGGTTCGTCCTTGGGCCAAATAAGAGATCTATGACAAATTTCATCCAATTTGGATCATAAATGCGACCTGTACTTTGTTTACAATTTAACATGGACAGACAGACGGACGGACATGCATTAATCCACTTAAAAAGTGATTCTAGGCATATTCTCAAAAAGGAACCATGCGTTTATCTCGTTTTCTTTTGCCTGTTACAAACATATGCACAAAGACATAATTATGTCTACATAATACCCTAAAAGATAGAGAGAGAGAAAATATAATTCAATTCTTGGCAAATGTTTATTTTCATAAATTAAATAATAACATCCATATGTAGATTAAATTATTTATTTCAAATAGATTTTTATGCAAACTAAGCATCGTCGATTATCAAAAACAACATCAACAACAATATGTAGATATCAAAGGAATATTAAAATCACATATGCAATGACATCTGCAAATGGTACACAAAAACTTTTCCGAAGACGAGACAAAGGACAACCAAATAAACCAACAAACAATAGGCAACAAATTTGTCAGCATCCCATATACACCTGGCGACAGACAAACGGATGAGGCCACACACACACACATTGCATTCGAATATACAAATCAGATGCGATTATAAATTGTTCTTGAGCACACCCAGCTCCACCCACTCCCACATACATTTGGACATGTAAACAAAGAAGACCCTTATGACGTCAGGACAATATATTTGGTAAAATGCCTTGAAGGAAAATTGGTTTAACTTTTGAAATCAACAAAAGGACATGTAAATATGAACATGCTGGAGGACTTTCATATCACTGGCTGTGTGTGAATGCATCTCTGTGTGTATGTGTGTTTATATGGAGGAACAAAACCAAAGGATGGCAAATGTCAAATGTGATTGCAAACCCAATGTTCAAACATATCTACTGAAGGAACTTCAAAGCAAATACAAAACTTTTGTTGTAACATGAACCAAATACAACAAATGCCAAAATTGCATTAAAGTTTTAAAGATGCTAAAGTAAAATTGTCTCATTTTCAATGGGAGACGGTCAAGGGCCGTTAGTGAGACAATGTGGCAACTATGTTGCATATATGTAAATCTTGGGAAAGAAGCATTTTCTGTCGTTAAATTTTTACTGCCATTTGTCGTAATCAGCTTCATTAGTTATGCCTGTGTTTTGATGACAACAACATATTTTTTATTTCCTTTTTTTTTTGTCGACCATGGAAGGAAGGATGGCATTCGCTGTTATAGCAGCAGCAACTACGCCAACAAGTTATTGTTGTGGGAGAGTAAATTGAAATAACGTGAAATTGTACGATATTCAGTAGTGGATTCCCTCTTGGCGTAACACTCAATTTAGAAAGTGTTGAATTATGGTGTTACCATGTAAATGTATTATACGGAAACTATCGGCTATGGTCTGCAAAATTTGTATATTTTTATCAAGTGGGTATGTACAGTTTTGGGAAATAATAAAATTGTAGCACACTTATGAAATATTAATTGTCAATAAAAGTTGCAAAGATATATAGATCATATAATGTGAACTGAAGACCTAACGATATCGGCAAAAAGCTTTTTATTGTCTATAGAAGATTTAGATGTATTAGTTATCACATAGAATATGGCATATCGAGAAATGGAGTCAAAAGTATGTAGATTTTCTATTTGTTCTCATCGATGTTGGTTTTTTATACCCTCCACCATAGTATGGAAGGTATATTATTTTTTTTTCGTTTGAAACTCATCGAAATAATCATTTCCAACCCTATAAAGTATATATATTCTTGATATATATTCTAAGACGATCTAGCCCTGTCCGTTTGTCCGTCTGTTGTAATCACTCTAGCCTCTAAATGAGATAGATAGATTGAGATAGATCGACAAAATTTTGCACAGTCGTCTTTTGTTTACAGGCAGGTCAAGTTCGAAGATGGGATATATCGGTCCACGTTTAGGCATAGTTCCCATATTCCGTATTTTGGGGTTCTTGAGCTTTTAACCAAATTCGCTGAAATTTGGTAAATTAAATTGCTATTGGGTACCCAATTTCTCCACAAAAAATTATACATATAGGTCCGTTTCTTCTGATAGCCCCCATATAACGGTACCCCCAAATGTCGGTATTTTGGGGTTCTTGAGCGCGTTTCTCAACCGAATTCGCTGAAATTTGGTACATTTGGTCCTTATTGGTTGCCAAATATCTCCACCAAAAATAGTAAATAAGTTCAATTTTCTGGTAGCCCCCATATAAGGGTACCCCCAATTTTCGCTACTTTGAGGTTCTTGACCATGTTTTTCAACCGAATTCGCTGAAATTTTACAAAAAATTATTAATATGCACTCCCTTTTTGAGGTAGTCTCCATATAACCCCTTTTTTATATTAAAATAGTTATGCAATTTGTTCCGCGTTTTGGGCTTGGTTCTAAGACTCGGTTGTAATCATATCACCTGCGGAGAATATCGAGATAAAAAACTAGAACATACGGTTCGATAATGAACTATATATGAACTATAACCCGTATTTAGACCTAGCCCTGTGTGGGAGATACCAGAAGGAGTGTCGGTCCACTTTTTGTTATGTGGATATGATGGAGGGCATCCAAAGTTCGGCCCGGCCGAACTTAAAGCTTTTTCACTTGTTTTCTTTTTTTTTTGTCTACGGAAGATCTAGAGGGCTTCTTTTGTCTATAGAAAATCTAAAGGCCTTTCATTGTACAAAAGAAGACCAACATGAGATTTTTAAAAAATATTATGCCAGGGAATATGTTAAAGATAAACGTAGCTTTAAAATAATATTTACCTGTGAAAATCTGGCTTTATAAAAATATCTTTTTCCAATAAATATCTTTAAGGAATAACTATAACCTTGCTAGAGTAGACCTTTAGATAATAGATAATAGCTATGTCCTATGACTTTTAACCTTTTGATATTTTGAGGGTTTTTGCCACTTTTCAAACCAAAAGTCTTAAATATCGGGTTTTCAGAAAGTAGCCTCCATATAAATATCCTTGTCATTTCGTTAGTATGAAGCTTTTAACCGTATTTCCCTACTGAAGTGGCTGTAATTTGTCATTAGAGAGCCTTCAAAATTTTGGAAAAAAATTTAGTCTAAACATACTTCGAATCTACAAGCGACATTTCGACCCTCATTAACCTTAATGCTGCTTAGCTTTAGTATAAATGCTAATAAGGGTACATACACGACTATACATCTTTTAATACTCTGTTTAGAAGAGCTTTCAATTGCACCACAATAATAATGTCATTATCAATTGTTCCGAATAGACTATTCTTGCAGTGGCATTTAATAAGTATTTCACATCATTGTTATAGCATACATTTAGGAGAATGCATGAAGTAGACTCGATCTTGGCACAACATAGATGACAACCAGACAGTAATTTAAATAAGTAAATTATCCTTGAAATATCTCTACATGGCGCCCGAGTGACACTACGTCAGACGAAGTGACTCGAAATTTTGCATTAGCTACCTACATGAGATTTATATCGCCACAATGCGAAATTACACGGCCAGGAAATGTCCTGCAATGAAGCCACATTCGCCCCAAGCAGTATTTTCAATAGTAGGAAAAAAGGAGATGTAAGATAAGGAAAGTAAAGTCCAACACATCTTCGGACCAGAGAGCACACCACACAATGACTTTTCAGAACGTCAAAAACGAACATTTTGTTTATTAACATACCCGAAGATTATTTGACCATAGTCTCACCTCAAAGCACGATATATGGATGTAACATAATTACACTTCAATAAACTCCACCATAAGGTGGAGATTATATCAATACCTCGAAATATTTACCGGA
Source organism: Musca vetustissima (assembly GCF_032173495.1). Taxonomy (NCBI): domain Eukaryota; kingdom Metazoa; phylum Arthropoda; class Insecta; order Diptera; family Muscidae; genus Musca; species Musca vetustissima. The sequence continues at coordinate 96,428 of NW_026875216.1, forward strand.
GACTTCATTATACCCTTCACCACACTGTGGTACAGGGTATTATGTCTTTGTGCATATGTTTGTAACAGGCAAAAATAATCGACATAGACCCATGGTTCCTTTTGAGAATATGCATAGAATCACTTTCTGAGTCGATCTACGCATGTCCGTCTGTCCGTCCGTCCGTCTGTCAACGTTAAATTGTAAACAAAGTACAGGTCTCATTTATTATTCGAATTGGATGAAATTTGGTATAGGTCACTTATTTGGCCCAAGGACGAAAACTATTGAAATTAAGAAAAATCGGTTCAGATTTAGATATAGCTCCCATATATATATTTAACCGATTTAATGTAAACGGTCCCTATATATCTTTCGATTTGCATGAAAATTGGTACAGCCTAATCATTTAGGTCTAGAACCATGTCTGCCAAGTTTCGTGAAAATCGTTCCAGATTTAGATATAGCTCCCATATATAGTTTCGTCCGATTTCATGTAAATGGTGCACCAAAGTCTTTCGATTTGCACCAAATTTGGCATAACGTACTGAATTGAGCCTAGAATTATGTCTGCCAAGTTTCGTGAAAATCGGTCCAGATTTAGATATAGCTCCCATATATAGTTTCGTCCGATTTCATGTAAATTGTGTACCAAAGTCCCTATATATCCTTCGATTTGCACGAAATTTGGCATTACGTATTGAACTGAGCCTAGAATGATGTCTGCCAAGTTTCGTGAAAATCGGTCCTGATTTAGATATAGCTCCCATATATAGTTTCGTCCGATTTAAGGTAAATGGTGCTCCAAAATCCCTAAATATCTTTCGATTTGCACGAAATTTGGCACAGCGTACTGAATAAAGCCTAGAATGATGTGTGCTAAGTTTCGTGAAAATCGGTTTAGATTTAGATATAGCTCCCATATATATTTTCGTCCGATTTAAGGTAAATGGTCTACCAAGGTACCTATATATCTTTCGATTTGCAAGAAATTTGGCACAGCGTACTGAATTAAGCCTAGAATTATGTGTGCTAAGTTTCGTGAAAATCGGTTCAGATTAAGATATAGCTCTTATATATAGTTTCGTCCGATTTTATGTAAATGGTGCACCAAAGTCTCTATATATCTTTTGATTTACACGAAATTTTGCATAGTGTACTAAATTGAGTCTTGAATGACGTGTGTTAAGTTTCGAGTAAATCGGTTCAGATTTAAATATAGCTCTATATATAGTTTCGTCCGATTTTATGTAAATGGTCCACTAAAGTCCCTATATATCTTTCGGTTTGCATGAAATTTGGCACAGAGTTATGAATTAGGTGATTTATGTTTCCTGAAATCGGTTCAGATTTAGATAGAGCTTCTATTTAGTATAGGTTGCAGAATGACATGTTTATGGATCCAATTTCATTTTACTGTTCCATTAAAAATGCGACGTCTGTTAGGATTTATCTGTTGAATATATCCAAAGTGGTGAAGGGTATCATATAGTCGGCCTCGTCCGACTTTACTACTTTCCTTACTGGTTAAATATATATTTTTGAAGAGAATAAAATTATATGTCAATTTATGCATGTTCGTCTGTTTAAATCACGCTAGAGCTTGTATTTTTTAAGATAAAGGTTTGGAATTTTGCACATACATTGCTATTACTCTTATGACGTTTGGTATAGGAAATGTGATATATCGGTCCACGTTCTGGAATATCCCCCACATTACGTTACCCCCAAATATCCAGTAGTGTGGGAATTGCTGGCATTTAATTGACTGTACTTTAGTATATTGAACTCCCATTGGGTATCAAATCTCCCTACCAAATTATGTTTGTATTGTTTTTCTGTTTTGGGAGCAACATATCCCGAATCGAACAAAACCCCTGACCGTGGTTCAGTTCGGTTTGCCAGAACATCATTCACCACAGGTCAGTGTTGATGAGATGTAATGGGTGCAGGGAGTGGGTGCACTTCAAAAATTGTTCCGGGTTGGCCCGATTGCAAAATTACAGCGATAGGGATTACGTTGCCTCGTGCTGCGACAGCGCAATCCCCAGCGATGCTTCGTCTACGTCGTCGTCTTCTTCGTCGGAGTACTGAACTCGACCGCAGTCTCTTCAACAGGAACCAAGTATGCAGCACTTAACACCGCACGTTGCTGTTCCCACCCCTGACAGTGCAGACAAAAATAGATGAGATAGTGGATTTCATGAATCGGAAGAATGTTTTGGTCGCGGCGGTGCAGGAAACCAAGCTCAATGAATGAGAGAGAGATAGAGGACCAACGATACAAAAGGGAGCCTCTAGATCAAGTTGCCTATCGTGCAGGTCTGAATGACATTCATACAGATGCAGTAGCCGCAACGCTGAACGGTTACAAAGTGAATGCCGTCCTCAGAGCTCACCCCCCACCCATAGCAGCTGAAGAACGTCAGTGCCCCAGTTACGTTCTGGATGGTGCAGTCGGCTCAAATCGTATTGGGCACGGATTGATGACCAGGTGCAGGATGTCTGCCCAGAATATGGTACAGGCCTTCATACCACACTGCACTTATTCAGTTGCCCAGCCAAATCTACTCACCTCACTCTGGAAGATCTGTGGTTACAGCCAGTGGAGGTAGCTGCATTTCTAAATCTGGAGACAGAACTGGAGGAAACTTAAACAGGAAAATATACAATTCATATAAACTGCTACAACAACAACAAATCTGTTGCTCGTTTTAAGAGGATTATTTTGTGTTGTGAGATTGTCAAGCGATCCATTCTCGTCAATTCTGACTTTCAACTGAAAAGTAACCAGTAAGGAAAGTAGTAAAGTCGGGCTGGGCGGACTATATGATACCCTTCACCACTTTGCGTATATTCTACATATGGGTATTCTCATTTTTTTTTTAATTCCATTAAAGACAATTGTTTTGATTTGATCTTTATCAATAAATGAACCGACTAATATTAATCCATATACCTGCTTTTCTGCAACCTATGCTAAATTTCAATGGGACAAATTTGGCTAAATCGATTTATAGCACACTTGATACACACTATTCGATAATATCAATCAGACACCCGTTCGAAATATATATGTAAGCTATGTCTGCATCTGCACCCAAGGGTTGTGTTTTGTTCCGAATTGACCGGCAAGTAAATTGTAAAATAAAGAAATTTTGAAATCTGTACGTAAGAGTTGTTGTTTTTTAGTTACTTACACATCAATACGGAGAAGACCAAATTGGTTTTTTTATCTATACAAGACCTAATTGGTCCCCTGTCCTTAAAAAACCTCATTGGGTTTCTATGCATAAAATACCAGATATAATATATTTTTGGTCTTCCATCAATGGTAGTATACGTAGTATACCTATGGAAAAAGCAGTATTTAATCAGTTGATATCATCATTGCATGGATACCTAGATGTTTTGTATCGTCTAGCACACTTGATACACACTATTCGATAATATCAATCAGACAGCCGTTCGAAATATATATGGAAGCTATGTGTGCATCTCCACCCATTACAAAAAAAGTGCAATCAATCTGGTCTCAATTGAATACGTTGAGCAAAATTTCGTCAATCGGAGGAATTTGGTGCACCATTTACCTAAAATCGGACGAAAATATATATGTGAAAAAATATATATCTAAATCAGCCTTTCAGGAAAATTAACACACATCGTTCTAGACTTAAGTCAGTACGCTATGACAAACTTCGTGCAAATCGAACGGTATATAGGGACTTTGGCACACCATTTACCTTAAATCGGAATAATATATATTGGAGCTATATCTAAATTTGAACCGATTTTCACGAAACTTCGCACACATCATTCTAGGCTTAATTTAGTACGCTATACAAATTTCATGCAAATCGAAAGAAATTTAGAGGCTTTGGTACACATTCTACACAAAATCGGACGAGAATATGTATGTGAGCTATATCCAAATCTGAACCGATTTCCACGAAATTTGGCAGACATGACTCCAGACCCAATTCAGAACGCTGTGCCAAATTTCGTGCAAATCGATGGATATATATGGTCTTGGGTGCACCATTTACATTATATCGGACGCAAATGTATATGGGAACTATATCTAGATCTGAACCGATTTTCACGAAACTTCGCACGCATCATTCTAGGCTTAATTCAGTACACTGTGCAAATCGCAAGATATATAGG
>NW_026875217.1:0-10062 GCF_032173495.1 Musca vetustissima
GGCAAACATCACTCTACGCTCAATTCAGTACGTTATGGCAAATTTCGTGCAAATCGAAAGATATATAGGGACTTTGGGGCACCAGTTACATGAAATCGGACGAAACTATATATGGGAGCTATATCTAAATCTGGACTCATTTTCACGAAAATTGGCAGACATCATTCTAGACTTAAATGATTAGGCTGTACCAAATTTCGTGCAAATCGAAGGATATATAGGGACGGTTTACATTAAATCGGTTAAATATATATATGGGAGCTATATCTAAATCTGAACCGATTTTTCCCAATTTCAATAGGGTTCGTCCTTGGGCCGAATAAGTGACCTATGCCAAATTTCATCCAATTCGGATAATAAATGCGACCTGTACTTTGTTTACAATTTAACATGGACAGACAGACGGACAGACGGACAGACGGACAGACGGACGGACGGACGGACGGACATGCATAAATCGACTTAGAAAGTGATTCTATGCATATTCTCAAAAGGAACCAGAAGGGTATAATGATTACAACATATGGCTAAATCGACTAAATCGTTTTAAAATTCCATACTATGTGGGGTGGAATACAGCTATATGGGATAACACCAACACCCGGAAAAAATCAGTTAACTATTTTAAAATTAAAAAATAAGAAAGGGGTTATAAGGGGACTACCCCTAAAAGGGGGTGAATATTAAAAATTTTTGGTTGGGAGATTTGCTACCACATACGACTACAAAATACCAAATTACAGCGAATTCGGTTGAAAACCGTGCTCAAGAACCGCAAAATACCGAAAATTTAAGGGTACCCTTATATGGGAGCTACCCGAAAAAATTGACCTATATTTATTATTTTTAGTGAAGAGATTTGCTTGGCAATAAGAACTCAAAGTTCCAAATTTCAGTGAGTTCGGTTGAAAATCGGGCTCAAGAACCCCAAAATACCGAAATTTGGGGGTACCCTTATAATTTTTGTGGAGAGTACCCAATAAGAACTACAGCCAATTCAGTGAAAAAATCGGGCCAAAACACCCCAAAGGCTGAAAATTGGGTGGTACCGTTATATTTTGGTGGAGAAATTAGCTATCCAAAAAGAACCAATTATACCAAATTTCAGCGAATTCAGTTGATGTGTGCTATGTTTTGTTTCATTCAATCGGTTTGGATTTAAATATAGCTCCCATATATATGTTCGTCCGATTTTAATTAAATGGAGCACCAAATCCACCATATTTATTTCGATATATACGAAAAATATCGTATAAAATTGAGTCGATGGGTGAAGTTTCGTTGAAATCGATTCAGGTTCATATATGGCTCTGATGTTACGTAAATGGTGTAGCGAGGAGATTTTTCACCATATACACTATATTTGATACCCAAACCAGTAAGGAAAGTAGTAAAGTCGGACGGGGCCGACTATATGATACCCTTCACCACTATGGGTATATTACAATGGAACAAAAGTATGTAAATCGACATCAAACAAATATCATCCGTTGGGCTAGGTCTGTACTTCTTTGTACGAAATTTGTGCAAAATTTGATGTCAATCTAACAGACATGAGGAGTTTGATGCACAATTTACTTATATATGGATTCTATATCCAAATATGAACCGATTTCAACGAAACTTGTCACAGGTTAGGTTATACTAATTTCAGTACGTTTTGTTCCTATCAGCCATATATTGGTTCCTTGGTGCGTCAATTACTTAAAATCAACCTATAATATAAGGGAGCAATATCTAAATCTCAACCGATTTTCACTAAACTTGGCACACATCATTCTGGATTAAATTCAAAACGCTATGCAACATAAGAACTTGGTACATTATTTAGATTATATATATATATATATATATAGATCTAAATCGATTTTCAAGAAACTCATCACACATCATTTCAGCATCAATGAATGGGCCAATTAAGTGACCTGTGCCAAATTTCATTCAATTCGGATCATAAATGCGACCTGTACTTTGCTCACAAAAATACATGGACAGACGGACGGACGGACAGACGGACGGACATGCATAAATCGACTTAAAAAGTGATTCTATGCATATTCTCAAAAGGAACCATGTGTCTATCTCGTTTCCTTTTGCCTGTTACAAACATAGGCACAAAGACATAATACCCTGTACCACAGTGTGGTGAAGGGTATAAAAAACGTGTATTCGATCGAATATATGGATATGTCTGCATTTCTACAAAAAGCAAATATGTCATTCTATACTCAATTTTGTACGTTGTGCAAAATTTCGCTGACGAAATTATATATGGGAGCTATTTTTGTCCGATTTAATTTTAATTTTTAATTTTGCACGAAATTTGATCTAGCGTACTGAATTGAGTCTAGAATGATGTGTGTAAAGTTTCCTGAAAATGGTCAGATTTAAGACCCAAAGTTAGGCCGATAGCCACACAATGTTGCACAACGTTCTAAAGTTTGTGTAACATAACATGGGTCAATTTTTTCTGAAACCAGTTCTAATTTAGATATAGCTCCCATATATATTTTCGTCCAATTTTAAGTAAATGGAGCACCAAAGACTCAAAGTTGGGCCGATTGACACAACATTTTGCACAACGTACTTAAAATAGTTTAGCCAAACGCGTGCCATGTTTTGTTGAGGTCCGTCCAGATTTAGATGTAGCTCCCTTATATTTTCGTCCGATTTTAAGTAGGACCCAAGATATGTCCATTAGGAACAAAACGTTTATAAATTAGTATATGATCTAATTCGATTCACATTTAGATAAAGGATAAAGGCTCTTCTGTTAGGATGCATCTTTTTAATACACCCATAGTGGTGAAGGGTATCATATAATCGGTCCCGTCCGACTTTTCAACATTCCTTACTGGTTACTTATTATTATTATTTTATATGTATGTATGAAGTGTGTTAAAGTATCCGCCTGATACTGACTTTTTGGCAAAATTTATAGAGCATAAGCCTCTTATGCCTAATGAGATATGAATGTGCGTTTTGTGGGCAAACACAGTCACAGAGTGTTGCTTTTGTAATAATTTTTATTCAACACAAACACACAGAAATTTCGACAATATAAAACAATAATAATCGGGATACGCAATAGGTACGGATTTTTTAAAGAAAAACTTAACAATAAGAAAATAAAATTTTTCGAAGAATTTTTCTATACATTTCGGACGATTCTACTAACATATTATGTAGTATATATATATTTCAAATGTATCACAATACCCCCACCCGATGCTATCTAGTCATCTCTAACGAAATCCTAAATAAATTTATTGTGTACGTCACACAGTCAGAATTTTGTTTTGTTTGCCTAACGTTTTAGTTTCAATATTTTTTTGTTTTTTTGGTTTTGTTGGTAAAACTTCTTTTTGGCCATATTTTCATATGGAATCGTAGCGATTTGTTATTTGGCCAACTGAAAGTGTTTGCCGAAAGGATTACAAAAATATGTGACAAATACTTGAAAAGAGGGAAAAAGCAATTTATTTGTGTTTGGTTTTCTGTCGGTTTAGTTACCAATATGCTGTTTATTATATTCTAATGGAATGCATATTTAAATAGTTGTTGAGTATGAAAATATGGAAAAATAAAATTTAAGTATATACTTTCAATTTATAAAAACAAAAGTATATGAAGCAATGTATATATTATAATAAAAAGATTATTGAAAATTTCATTATTTAATATTTCATTAGAAACCAGAAATGCAAAGACCAAAGTCAGACTAGACCGACTACCACCGTTGATATATACAAGAGGGACTCCTATGATTCTTATGGTAAACTCAACAAACATTCCAATTATTTTGGTTGGTATAATAAATAAATATAAATATGTGGTACATAAAAAATGTTGACAAAAAAATGTACTTATATAAATATTGCATATCAATCGAACAAACATATTGTCTTTCGTTCACCATTTACATAAAATCGGACGAAAATATATACGGCAACTATATCTAGCTTCGAACTGATTTGGACAAAACTAAATACACACTATGCAATACTCAATGTAATTTACGAAATTTTGCATGTAGAGCCGCTTCTAGTCAAAGAGGAACCCTATTATTATTATATGTGGGGTATGAAATGGAATAAAAACATCACGAAATTTAACATAAAATGACAAAATTTTTATTCTACAGCGCACATATTTACCTCTGAATATTATGAATCCGAGAAGTATATATATGATATATATGATAGTATATATGTATATCCAAGAGGAGAGGTTGACCTAAGGATTTGCACGTAAATACTTAAGGGGGCGAATTAAATGGACCAATAATTTATTTTTTCTGTTTTACTAGTAGCTGTATAAGACACAATTATAAACCGAACATCACATCTTTTGATAATGATCGGAACATATTTAACGGACAAATAAACTGCGGAAAAACATGCTTTGAAAAAAATGAAATGGTATGATAGACCTCTAATCGGTTGAGAGTGTGAAAATGTCGCGAAATTTTGCTTTAGCTTAGTAGAAGTAATCGGGTAGGGTATCATATGGTAGTAGTAATCGGGTTGGGTATCATATGGTCCCGACCAAATGATCTGATAACCATATATTTTTGTGTAATCATTGAGATCACAATAACTTTGTCCTTAAACGAAACGGACATGAAAACAAGTAATAACGTAGTTAAGTTAGGCCGGACCACAACGTCTATACCCTCCACCAAGTGAAGTGCATTCAAAATTCCTTAAGGGGACCCCCCCCCCATTCTCGGGGTCAAAATTTTTTTTTTTAAATAATTCGAATCTACACTAATTATGGAATGTGGCTACAAAATTTCAAATGAAAATCTCAAGAACTCTTGAAGATATAGGCAATTTATTGTGTCAGCATTAAGGGACGACTGAAGGGCTTCTCAAACTTTAAACGCGTTTTTCTCTAAACATTTTTTTGCGAATGGCGGGCACGATAACTCAAAAACTAATAATCCAATCGGTTCCAAATTTTGCAACGTTTCTCTGGGAGTTTATAGCTCTCGCATGAACTAGGATAAAGCCAATCGGTGAAGAACTTCCTTATTTTTTAACTTGGTTTTTGGTAAAAAAATCGGCGATTTTCCAAAAATATTTTTTCAAAGGTCCAACATTTTGTTAATTTTAGAGCGAAGTCAATAATCCTAGTTCATGCGAGAGCGAATTTTCGAGAATTTTCGGATTCCGATTTTCCAGTGAGGAGTTATCATGCCCGCCATCAAAAATAAGGACTTTTCTTTAATTAAAAGAAAACACAACAACAAAACAATAACAAAAATTTTTTGTAAATTATTTTTCTTCTCTTTTAAATCTTCAATTATATATGTGCAAAGTTACAAACCTTAATAAACATTTGCATTCATTTACCAGCCCATTGAAAATCTTGAAAAATTAAAATCGCGAATGGGGGGGGGGGGGTTCCCTTAAGTCGATCAGGGCATTTATATGAGAACTATGCTATGGTGTTATGCTTCGAAGAAATGGTGTTCCATTCTAGTTGGAAAACTTAAATGGGACTTTTTTATACCCTTCCCGACATTATGTCTTTGTGCATATGTTTGTAAAAGGCAAAAGGAATCGACCCATGGTTCCCTTTGAGAATATGCGTAGAATTACTTTCTAACTCAATTTAAGCATATCCGTCTGTCCGTCCTTCCATGTATTTTTGTAAACAAAGTACAGGTCGCATTTATAATACGATTTGGACGAAATTCAGCACAGTTCACTACTTCATCCATGGACGAATGGACGAATCCTATTGAAATTGGAGAAAATCGGTTCAGATTTAGATATAGCTCCGATTTTATGTAAATGATGCACCAAAATCCCAATATTTGTCCGATCGGGATAAAATTTTGCACAGAGTACTGAATCAGGTCCATACTTATGTATGCGAAGTTTTGTTAGATTCGGTTCAGATTTAGATATAACTCACATATATAGTTTCGTCCGATTTTATGTAAATGATGCACCAAAATCCCATTTTTTGTCCGTTTGGGACAAAATTATATATATATATATATATATATATATAGGAAATTACAAAATTCTTTTAAAATTCCATTAAAATTTTTTTTGCGAGCACATTCATGATTTTTGGTACATAGGTTAAGAAAAACCTATGTACCAAAAATTCATTAATTCGGATGCTGCGCACAAAAGTTATACCGATTTTAAATCTTGTGTTTCAAATATAAATTAAATGAATTCCTATTTGTTGTAATTCGCGAATTTCTTCACAAATGGATAAACACATTTGGTTTCTTTGCATACTTGTCAAATCACATTGAAATACGGTATAATGGTCGCGAAAAACAAATAGAAGCAGGAAGATATCGAAAAATAAAATAAATTATTTTTTGAATTAAAATGGTTTTTTGAATTTACGATTTTTTAGTATGGTTAAGAGGGTACGGTTTTTCCTTGATATTCTAAAATAAAACCACGCTTTCTTCTGCAAATTATTTTAAATGATTGTTTAATATCGGTAGATTCTATTGTTAAGAGTTTTGACTTTAAAAACATTAAAAAGGATGCAATTCGCGTATTCGTTGAAATCAGTTGATGCGCATGCGTTTTTCGGATAAACCGAATCAATCTCTTCCAATAATTATGAATTTTTCGAGGTTTCGTTTAGCGGCCGAAGTGTGCCGCTCGATGCACTTTACTATGCAAAAACCCTAAAAATGGCTAAAAATCACGCAATGTGCATACGATTTTTATGCGCATCCGATTTCAGTAATCTCCTATGAAAATACACAAAAGGACGCCTATTTTAAAAGGATCGGTTAAGAACAGCGGATGTGCCACCACAATCGATTTTGGATAAAATACGCATATTATTATCGATCGATATATTTTTGAATTGAATTTGTCAAAATAAGTTTTTGCAGTTTTTCCCACATTCAAGGTACCTATATCCGCCGTTTTATTGGGCAGAATTGAACATGGATGGGCTCATTAGATCCGGCACGTAAAAAAACTAAAATCACGCGGGGTTCCACGGAATTTGAATGGACTTTCTTAATTTTAGACTCAAAAAATATGTTTTTTATAAAAATTTACGCACCAAATTTTCGTCTTTGGGACCCGAAGCTACGGTGAGCACATTCACGAGATATACACTAAACGAAGCAAAATCACGAGTTCTACAATCATATAATTAGTTTAGTCCATTATCTGGATGCGCATCCTAATTATAAGAAAAATTCAAAAAACACCGAAAATCCGGCTTCAAATGTCAGCATCCATTTTGGGTGGATCCATTGATTATATCGAAAAATCATATATTAGAACCATATTGTCCATGGGGTATTCTGCAACTTAGTCACGGATCACATGTGCGTGCGTTGTGTAGTTTATTCACAAATCAGGAAGGAACACAAAAAAACTCGTTGGCCTCATCACATTTTCACCCATTTTTTTACATTACCACAATCACAGCTTCCACGCAGCTTATTATTTATTACCAATATTTTAAGATTTTGACAAGAACACTCCATTTTATAGAAATGAATTTAAATTAATGCAATATGTTCATATTTCGCGAGTTATAACCTTGCAAACCTCAGCTTCAAGGAATTTAAAAGATTTTTTAAAATTTCATATATATATATATATATATATAATAAGGCTAATACGTGAACCGATATATCAAGGCATATAGGAATTTGTTGGAAGGTTGTCTTCAAATTACAAATAAAGTTCTGGTGTGTTATAATCACCTGGTGCAGCGGGTTTGTTGACCGCTATTTCGTGTTAATATTTTTACAACATCAATGTTATATAATATTTGTATACACTTCATCACACTGTGGTACTGGGTATTATGTCTTTGTGCATATTTTTGTAACAGGCAAAACGAATCGAGATAGACCCATGGTTCCTTTTGAGAATATGCATAAAATCACTTTCTTAGTCGATTTCTGCATGTCCGTCTGTGGCACAACCCATTTGTTTGGCCCAAGCACGAACCCTATTGAAATTGGAGAATATCGGTTCAGATTTAGATATAGCTCCCATATATATTCATCCGATTTTAGGTAAATGGTGCACCAAAGTCCCTGAAAATCATTCGATTTGCACAAATTTTGGCATAGCGTACTGAATTACGTCTACCATTATGTTGCTAAACGTCGTGAAAAGATTGACACAACGTACTGTTGTAATATAAATTAGTCTCTGACAAGTTTCCCTGACATCGGTTCAGATATAGATATGTAACAAAAAATGTTAATTTTGTGATAGTCTCAGTCTCAAATGTCACAGTGGTAACATAAATGGTAAGAGATATATAACCCAAGATCAGCTACAAGTAATTTATGTAGAACTAATATAAAAAGGCCACATCTAAATGAAAGAATTCCTTTATCGTATGCGGTGGATACCCTTTTCAAGGCATCTCTGACTAAGAAAAGCTATTCGCCCTTCGTTGCAACTCATTCTTCATTACATGTACATCGGTAGCGGCTAAAAAGGATAGTGGGAAGCCTGCTATTACAATGACAAAAATCGGTTCAAATGGTTAGCTAACACCAAATCTTAATGAGTAGCTATAATTCATAAAATCAATGCCGATAAAAGTAACAGTGGCTGTCATTATTTGACATCTTCCTTATTAAGGCGGTAAATTATAACGTGGTTTTCTCGTCGTCTGAGGTTAGCCCAGTCGTGTCCAAGGTCTCCATAAGGACCCACAAAACCTTATTGATTGAAAAGACTGGTGTCTCCGCTTTTGGGTTTAAAATCTGAGGTTTATTGATTTTAATACTGGTGTGTTTTTATATAAATATGCGATACAAATAATTGATTTCGGGTGGTTTAATATGCTGGTGATTATCGGGAGCGGCTACGACGATTTAATGGTGATCGGGAATGATGGTTGTCGGGAGTCGGAATCGATGATCGGCAATGATGATTCACCGGTGATCGGGAGTGGTGAATGTCGGAAGCGGCAACGATGATTTAACGGTGGTCGGGTGTCAGTACGATGATCGGCAACGACGATTTAACTCTGATCAGGAATTATGGTTATCTGGTGTCAGTACGAAGATCGGCAACGACTAGTTAACGGTGGTCGGGAATGATGGTTGTCGGATATCAGCACGATGATCGGCAATGATGATTTAACGGTGGTCGGAAATGATGGTTGTCGGGTGTCAGTACAATGATCGGCAACGACGATTTAATGGTGATCAGGAATTATGGTTATCTGGTGTCAGTATGATGATCGACAGCGACGTTTTGACGGGAGTGATGGTTATCTGGTGTCAGTTCGATGATCGGCAACGACAATTTGCTTACTGACTAAGTTCTCGTACAATCTACTATATCTAACTACGAACAGTAGACCGAAGTCTCTGTGTGGAACTGTAAGCCGAAGCCTCTGTGAAGAACAGTAAGCCGAAGCCTCTGTGTGGAACGGTAAGCCGAAGCCTCTATATGGAACAGTAGACCGAAGTCTCTGTGTGGAACAGTAAGCTGAAGCCTCTGTGTGGAACAGTAGACCGAGGTCTCAGTGTGGAACAGTAAGCCGAAGCCTCTGTGTGAAACAGTAGACCGAAGTCTCTGTGTGGAACAGTAAGCCGAAGCCTCTGTGTGGAACAGCAAGCCGAAGCCTCTGTGTCGATATATTTATGTAGCCGCCACAATGGGTAGCCACCCAAAAGAATTGTGAATGATCGTAAGTGTAATGAACATCCACAACACAAAATAGCAAGCCTATGCAATGGCAAGCTCCCTCATTAGATGAAAGTGAAATACTTCAGTTTGCGGAGTCACAACGTAAATGAGAATTATATGATAGAGTAGCTGACGCGAGCAAATGCCTATGCACTCGTTCCTAGTTCTCACGGGGACGTCATGCGAGGTTGTTGCTGTGATGACACGTTACAAAATGGCCTTAAACCTTCTTGGTAGGGTAGTATTCTAGTATACAGTCCATGTATTTTTGTGAACAAAGTACAGGGCGCAATTTATGATCCGATTTGGATGAAATTTGGCACATGTCACATATTTGTCCCAAGTACGAATCCTGTTGCAATTGGAAAAAATCGGTTAAGACTTCATCGGT